>NC_055695.1:27547739-27847739 GCF_017639745.1 Melanotaenia boesemani | reverse complement strand
ACAGGTGTGTAGTCACTACATAAACAACACATTTGACAACACTGTTGAAACGTCAGTGTGAGTTTAAGGTTTTCAGTCTGTATTGCTGGTGGATCGCCGTGAAATTCATATTAGTTAGCTTCTTTGTTTCTGGAAATCTTGATTAGTTTAACAGGTTCCAGCGTCTGTCTTTGTTTTCTTCCCACTTTTTGAACATATTGCTGTGGAATAATTAACCTAAAGCAACCCTAGACCCCCAAAGCTGCCTCATAATTTAATGTCCAGTGATTTTGCCAGTGTGTTTTCTTCTTATGAACAACATGGCTATGGACACCATTTTTGATTTATTGTTTATAATATTAGTGCTGAAAATATGGGGTGGGGGGAGCAGGATCTTAACAAACATATTTTTTTCGGGACAGCCACATTTGTCAGATTATGAGGTCAAATTTATGTAAAATGAACGTATCAGCAGATATAGCACCATAAAGGCCAACCAAAACAACAAAACAGCATTTATTACTAACAGTATTTTGTAGAAATTACTCACAGATCAATAGTGATTAAGCCTTTTCTCATCTGCATATCATTCTCTCGAGTCTTGTGTTTTCAGGGGAAAAAATATTGCCATTGAAACAAACACAACAAAAACTATTAGCATATTTACACTTCTTCCTCCAGTTAGATTTTATTATTTACATTTATTTATGCTACTGTTTACCTACTATCCTTACAAAACCAACTCCAACTCAGCTGGTTTTTGGCACCACCGTGCATCAAAAATGTCTTCTTGGGTTTAGCTCGGGAGGAAGAGCAGTTGTTTGGCAATCTGAAAGTCGGTGGATCGATTCCAGGCTTCCCCTGTCTTGGGCAAGACACTGAACCTTTGAGAGGGCAACACTCAAAAGAACACTCAACTCAAAGGTTATATAGTATATATACTGTATAGATACAGTCCATTTACCATATATGCCAGCCATACAGGACCATTATTTTTGTTCTTTTCAGACAGATATAGAACTTTCTACTCACTTTTTGATCTTTGGCTGCTTCTGATTGGACATTACCATGAGCCTAAGCTATCCAATTAGCTGATGTTTGACAGGAAGTGGTTTCATTAATGGTTTATTATTACTTCAAAGTCAAAATAGAGGTCTCTTAGCAATATGGTAGTTATGGTGAAATTTTTTTGTTTCGAAAATGCGATAAATATTGGTGTTACCATGCATCACTAATTGCGGATTTACCAAATAGTCTCAGAATTAATGCTACATTTTGCGGTTGAATTGTAAACCTTCCGGATGGTATATAAATGTCTGCTGGAAACCATCTGCAGATCAACTAAGGGAAAGCTATCCATCACCTTACCCCAGAGAGTTACACACTAGTGTTTCTGAAAAATTGTTGACAATAGAAGTGATAGCACTCGGGGTTGCCAGCATTTTTTATGGCATAGAGCATACCTAAATGACATGGGTGTAAATTCTGGAGACTGACCAATTGTTGAAATAATATAGTCCAGTGTGGTTAATCCCTTTCAGATTGAACTTATCAGTTATTATACAACACTAAATTGTGTGAATGAGTAAACTAGCCACCGAGATTAAATCCTTGTCTTAGTGGTGTGTTGAGGGCTGATTCAGTTGTCTTTAGGCGTGATAAGGCAAACTTGGGTTTACCAGTCTGTGCACTCAAAACAGTCCTGACCAGACCAGCTTCTGAGAGTTATTGCAGCTTCAGCTGGTTTGACAGCTCAGCGTTTTTAAAGCTCAACATCTGGCACACACCATCCATCCACCCTGACTGCCCCCACCAAGGCACAGAGCGTCATTAATGTAAAACACAGAATCCTCCTCTACTCATCTTATCCAAGTTCCCTGCTCCGTTGATGTGGAGCACAGTTTATCCACTGTGTTCTGATGAAGTCGGGCCTCATTAGAAAAAAAAGAGTTTAAAATTTCCTATTGCTGCAGCATGTGCCCCATCTCATCTGCTACTATATTCTTGAGCAAACATTAGCCAGAAGTACCTTCTTGTGCACGTCTTTGCAGAAAAACACAGAACTACTGAGGGATTATTTAAGAGTTCCTCATATTTGACCCGTAGTACTCTAGTACATGATTCCTTACATATTATTTAATGGAGAAAAAGAAAAGATAACAGTTACATGTTACATCTGGACTCAGTCAAGGGCAGAATGAGCAAACACACAGAGTTTCTTAAGAGAGTGAAAAACAGTGCTGCCTCTTGAGTTAGAGATTCAGTGTTTGTCCACTGGCCCTCTGCCAGGACTGTGTCAATATCCTAGCTTTGTTTTGTCCACTGTAGAGGCGTTCAAATTCCAGCCAATACAAGCAAATTTTATTCAGTTGTCCACTATATTGACACATAACTTGGCAAGTTAACTATTGTGTACGCAATAAAGAGACATTTAAGAAAACTTGTGTAGCAGAAGCAGGATTGAGTTCTGATTAAACAATCAATAAAGTAGCTAGTTGTCCAGTTCTTCGTCAGATCTTTCTTTAACTTGCATTTCTCTGCAAATCGGAGTCAGCAGAAGCAGAGCAGAGCAGGTGGCTCACACTGAATGACTGAGAGGGACAAAAGGGTGCAGACACTGCATGCTTTCAGCAGAACAGTGGAGAGTAATGTGAGGAAATGCTTAGTATTCATCTCATATTGACTAGCATTCAAAACACAGATACGGTGACATTTGTGAACTAATCCTTCCGTTGCTTTGATATAAGTTAGCTTACCGTCTGTGACACATTTCACACAACTTATCAAGGTTATTAAATTTATTAAGTACATGACAAAAAAATCACCGATCAGATAATTTTATTGCTGATTGTAATAATTAATGCTATTAATCCAAGCATTTTAAGTACATGACAAAAAAATCACCGATCAGATAATTTTATTGCTGATTGTAATAATTAATGCTATTAATCCAAGCATTTTAGTGATTAGTGAAGTACTTCCGAAGTTTTCCCATTGCTGGTGCCTGTGACATTAATTCCTTTCAGACCAGTGCATTTAGTTATACAGAGGTTATAATTACATTTTATAAACTGTGTCTAGTAGCATGCTCATGCATTTTAGCCTTTTTTGCCATCTTGTTTTCCACAAAGATTTAAAATGATATGAAGTTTGCCATCAGAGGCCCATCACTTCTGTCCCCCAGTGCTTTGTCGTCAGTTTTTGTAGCTTTGCTGAATTAGTCAGGGCTGCTGATCAATGTCTGCGAAGCTACACAGAAATGTTTTAAAGGTTCAGGAGGGCAAGCCTTCCTTCCTCTCCCTGCCTCATTTTCTTTTCTGTCTTTGATCTCACACTGTTCCTCTGGCTATGTCTCTAGCTTTCTGTATTTTACCTCCTCACATGGTCTGTCTGCTTTGAAATGTGAGTGGGTTCCTGTGAGAGCAACAGTTAAGCCCAGTGTATGAACTGGCACAGAGTTAAAGAGTTCTGTTCGCTTAGTTTTTAGTCACACAAAGCAGACTGGGTGATTCCAAGGCCACCCAGAACCAGCCTGGTTCCTCCTCATCTGAGGCCAGGCAGGTACAGAAAATACTAGTTCATGTGCAAGCAGTTTGGTCTAATTGAACTTTCACAGTAGAATCCACACTCACACCCAAACATGCGAGGACTTCATGAAAACCACATGTGTGACACCTCTACACTGTGTGCAAATGTTCTCTCATAAATCCATATTCCCTTCCTGCTAAAATGCTTTCCCTCTGATGACTAATCTGTAGCTTACAAAGTGAACTCAACACAGAAACTTCCTGGTTCTGTCCATGTGTTGAGTGTTTTTAATGGACTCCTCCACCATTACCTCAATGTCAATACAGAAATCTCAATAAAGTTTTTCAAATTTACACATTTAGACCTTATGGAATCTGTATCAATTCCAGAAAGGAGCTCTGATTCCCATGAACCCGCAGGGTACAGCCGAGGAGTCAGGAAGTGGCAGTAAACAGTAGATTGTTGAGTTCACTGAGTGGTCAACCCTGAGATGTGTGTTTTAGCTTTGGGGGAGTAGAAACCTTGTTATTCCCGGTAATTAAGTGTTAGGCAAACTGACAAATACTTTTTCTGACCTAGGAACATAGAGAAGCATGAGGAAGAACAGTAGGAGAGTTTCCAAGAGTGTTTGAAACTCCCTGTTCTTCTTACATGCAATCCAAGCTTCCATCTGGCCTCCAGACTGCTCTGTGTTTTCATGCCTGTAGACTAATGTGTGGGACCTCATTTGGTATGTAGTGAGGGAAACAAACAAGCACAGTGAGTAAAGCTTTGGTAAGCCTGAAGGTTTTATTGCCTGTTTGCCGCCTTACAAAATGTAAATCAAGTCGGGAAAGAATTCCCACATGACAGAATATCACTTTCGGAAGTTTTAGCTTTTTTTTTGTTTTTGATCCATCTTCAATCCAAATGGAAATATGTTTTTAAGTTTGATTCAGAAGTCCGTGATTGAGAAATAAGCATTAAAAAAATAATAATTTTCCATTTATCAACAAAATCTGACAGTAAAATTCCCATTATCCTTTATATTAGACACACGCATTGGTTGATTAGTTTCCATTATTGCTTCATTGGCATATACTTTACCAAACTACATCAAAACTTTCATAACATCAGAAATGCCTCCTTTGTTTGCGTTTTTGACTGTTGTGATCTTATACTTGGTGCACAGAGATAAGTGTTATTGATCTTATATGAATCTTGGCATGAATTTCCCCAAAAGACTTCCAAAAACTCGAGTATTTCTTCGAGGTGCGTACAGCTCTGTCCCAGGCCCCGTTACTGCAGTCTGTTCCCAGTTAAACACTGGTTGGATTTTGAGTGACGGTCTTTTATAAGATTCACTGCAGTGTCAAGAGACTCATAAATAGTGGGAAAAAGTGCTCCTGTGTGGAGTTTCCATAGAAACCCCAGAATGGAAGTTTTCCTTTTGTCTCAGCCTGAGTGGGAGATAGCAGTCGTGTCATGACGTTCTGCTGTGACAACTTTTTGTTCATGGATCCCTTCTGTGAAATTATCACTGTAATGTCAGTCCGGAAATGTTAGGCACATTCTTCTTCTTTTTTTTACCCTTTATTTTCTTGAATGAATCATATTCTTCATGATTCATTGTGTTTACTTCCTACACAAACTGTGTATCATCTTTTCAGATGGGACTGTCAGTGATTATAAGATCTGTCCTATAAGTTAAAACAGGCCATTAATGTTTGATAAGTACAAAAGCAAATAAACCCATCACATCAGTCACTGCATTAGATACACCTGTTTCATTTGCTTGTCAATTACTATCACATGGCAGCAACTGAGTACGTATAGTCATGTAGACATGGTGAAGACGACTTGATGAGGGTCAAACTGAGCGTCAGAATAAGGAAGAAAGGAAATATACGTGACTTTGAACGTGGCATGGTTGTTGGTCTGAGTATTTCAGAAAATGCTGATCTACTGGGATTTTCACACACAATCATCTCTAGGGTTTACAGAGAATGGTCTGAAGAAGAGAAAATATCCAGTGAGCAGCAGTTGTCTGGACCAGAATGTCTTGTTGATGTCAGAGGTCAGAGGAGAATGGGCAGACTGGTTGGAGATGATAGAAAAGCAACAGGAAGTCAACTACACACTGGTTCCAACCAAGGTCTGCGGAATATTATCTCTGAACACACAACACATCCAGCCTTGAAGCAGATGGGCTACAGCAGCAGAAGACCACACCGGGTGCCTCCTGTCAGCTAAGAACAGGAAACTGAGGCTACAGTTCACACACACTCACCAACACTGGACAATAGAAGATGGAGAAACGTTGCTGGTCTGATGAGTCTCCATTTCAGCTTCATATTCAGATGGGAGGCTCAGAATTTGGTGAAAACAACATGAAAACATGGATCCATCCTGTCTTGGATCAAAGATTCAGGCTGCTGCTGGTGGTTTTATCATGTGGCAGATATTTTCTTGTCACATTTTGTACCAACATAGTTTAACCACCACAGTGAGTATTGTTGCTGACCATGTCCATCCCTTTATGACCACAGTGTAGCATCTTCTGATGGCTACTTCAGCAGGATAATGCACAATGTCACAAAATTTAAATCATCTCCAACTGCTTTCTAGAACATGACAGTTATTTCACTCTACGGCCTCCACAGTCACCAGATCTCCATCCAGTAGAGCAGCTTTGGGATGCTGTGGAATGGAAGATTCTCATCATGGATGTGTGGCTGATAAATCTGCAGCAACTGTGTGAAGCTGTCATGTCAACATGGAGCAAAATCCCCAAGGAGTGTTTCCAACACCTTGTTGAATCTATGATAACAATAAGTAAGGGAGTTGTAAAGGGAGAACGGGGTCCAACCTGGTACTAGCAAGGTGGACCTAATTAAGTGGCCTATGAGTATATAGTGTTAAGATATACAAAAAGATGATGGATTTTAAGGGGCAAATTATACAATCTCAAACGGTTTCTTAAGTTTGGTTAGACTACTTTTGTTTTTCTCTTAGTCTGTTCCTCTGTTATAAACCAACAAATAATTATGTTTTCAGGCTGTAAGGTGGTTACAAAAAAAGACTGCTCTCCAGTGGCCATTATAAAGGCCATTAGGAACCCATTTAAATAATGTATCTCTAATGGAATCAAGATGGTTTGTGTCTTGAGAATTTTCCCCTCCTGTCATGTGTTGGTGCATGTGCTCCAGCACAGTTCTTGTGGCAAATCTTCAGTAATCTGCAGCTTTGTAATGAATCACAAATGTCCGATGGCCACCCGGTCAATGTAGCAGATGCAGCTTGTTCTGTCCCTCATCGAACGTCTGACAAGCCTCAATTAGTTTGTAGGACAAGCCAGACAGTCTAACTCCACTGCACACGTTTTGGCAGTAGTATCCTCGGTTCATTCTTCACCCCCTGCCGAGAGTCTGGATGTGCCCATATGGGAGTGGAGTTACGTCTGGCACTTGCATGCAGGGGGTAAAGGTTTCTGTCTGCTGTGGTTTCACACAACCTTTAAACTGCTGATGGAACAAAAGTTACCTGCATCTTTACTACAATAGTTGTAAATAGAAGCTATTGTAAAAGGAAAGCAACATTATATGTTAGATTTGATCATGCTGATGCATTACATGTAATTTAAAGATTTTTATTTAGTCGGCTGATAATAACTTGTTAAAATTCTTACACAAGGACTATTTTTTGTCCTTAATATGGTGCATGTAAACGTTTAAAAACCAAGCTGTTAACATAATTATCTCCATTTGACCTAGTCTCACCAACCGTAGCACTGCATGCTTGCATTCTGTTTTTATGCCTGTCTGCTCACTGGTTGTTGACATTTGGCTGCACTGCAGAGCAGAACACTTGTGTAATTTGGTTATAATCCAGTCCTGTGGAAGAGAACAGTGTAATAGTGAAATCCCTTTCGCACACAAGTCTAATTGCATTATCTGCAATGCAAGAGTAATTGCAAACACCAGCTGATACTCTGCACTTGGGATCTAGTCTGTTTTTCTTTTCATTTGTCTCCCTGTCCCTCTCACGCATGCACACATGGATAAGTTAACAGTTTTCACACTCTGTACTGGAAGCCAAAATTGAATAATGAAAGAGGAGGAAAGTTTCTCTCAGGGTTTTAAAGTGTCGAATACTGACTTTGTTCCCTGTATTCTGCATCATACTATTGCCTCTGAACAAAAAATGTTTGTTTAATCAAATTAATTTTTATATTATCTTACGTGGTTATATACAAATGGTCAGTTTGAGATGGATATGATATTTTTTATTGCACTGTCAGTATAAGTGGGAAAAATGTTTAGAGAAGCATAAGCCTATTGTAGCCTTCACATTGCATTTTGTTTTCCCCAGGCCAAAGCGGGATGTGGCTGTTGTGGGTAATCGTGGATTATAAATCTTTAAGGAGTCTAGAAGTCATTTGACGTTTCTTGCATACTCTTGTTAAGTAGCACCAGTCTTATAAAGCAGACTAACATGAACTTCTACTGCTGGATAATTACTACAACGAACTTTCACAGCTGATTTGTCGTTGGAGAATGAAGAATAACAAAATGACAGCTTTCCTTCTTGTTAATGAAAAAAATTACCTGTTGTTGGTGTCTGTTCTAGTGTCTCTGTGGTCGTGGAGCGTAAAATCAGTACAGAGCCTTTTTTTCTATGGCTGAGATTCTTGCAGAGATGTGCATTATTGCCGTTTCTTTCTGCCCCTGGGGTGGGGCTAAAAGTAATAAAGCTAAGGACTAGCTTTGTGCGTGCACTTGTTTGCAAAGTGTACATTTAGGTCTTTTGTTTTTTTATGGCATTCGTGTGATAAAAGCTCATCAGCTTCCTTCTATGTTTTTTCAAGAAGGACGTCTTGCCATGTTCAGCATGGAATGTTTGGTCTGTACTGCTGGGGCTTAATGTAGGTCTACAGTAAACACAACACTGTCTCCATAGATGCACAGTGGCCATTAAACTCCCCCCAGTGACCCAACCACAGTTTTACCTTTTCCTCCCTCCAGCATCTTGTGCACCCAGACCCTTCTCATTTAGACTGTTGATTTTTTTTTTCTTTTTTCGTCCCATTCTTGCTCAAAGTTTGTCAAACCAAAAAATTAGCAGTGCTGACAACATCTCTTTTATGAGTCCAGATGGGAAGATCAAAAACTAGCTAAGAAATGGGCAGTAAAATTGCGGAACTAAATCTTGCAACCCATGTGTGGGTTTGCTCACTGTTGTCCTGTATGGCACTCCATTTAAACACACACAATGCATTAGAAATAAATCAGTGGGAAAATTTAGATTTTCCTTCACTCTAACCTCACCAGTGTATCTCATAAAACAATAGTGTGTTGTTCAACGTCTGTATTTTTACATGGAGGACTTTTTTTATAAACAGATTATACGACTGCAGGCACTTTTACCATGTGCTAGAGTAATTGCATAATGTTGACTTTGGACACTGCTGCCTCGTAAGATTTTTTTTTACACCTTGGCCTTGGTGTACAAACAAGTGCTTTCAAATGTCACAGTTTCAACGGGACAAGCATTTTATTTTTTTACCATGTAATTAGATAGCATTTGTTTTGTATAGCTTGAACCTGTTGTGTCATTTGAAACCAAAATGTCAGAGCTTCCACATTGATTTGCATTTTCATCACAAAACTCCCTGCCAAGCCTTGGTGGGCTCAAAAGCCCTGTTTCTCCCTGAAAAGAAGGAGGCCCAGCTCCAGTGCAGTGTCTAGGGGGCTGCAGTACCCCTCCTCCTGTTTTTGCTCTCTCCACAGGCTAGAGCAGCAGAGCCAGAGAGTGATTGGCTCTGTGCTTCAGGCTGTGTGATTCTCTGCAGCGGGGTAATGTCACCCTGGTTCACCATCACAGCTCATTCTGTACTTTTATTCTCCTCTGGGCCTTTAAACGGTTCATTAGTCTTTAACACGACTGCAAAACCTACTCCAAACTCTGCTTTAACCCCTCACTGTCCATCTCACTTCATGGCTCCATCAGGATCTGCTTGCGTTTGTCAAATTTTCCCCTTTCTATGTTGATCCTGCAGTTTCAGAGTTCAGATCCAGCCAGTTAGTAGTGTTTGTGATTCAGATCACTGCAAGCTGAGTCTTACAGCAGTGGGATCAGTAATGTGGGGGTTGTTTTGGACTGAAGCCTTCCTCATGGACACCCACACTGAATGGAGAACATTGATGCTTCTCTATCGTGCTGCTCCCCCTCACTTGCTGTCCCTCTTTCCCTGGATTGTCATTCCCTGAATGAGCCTTTCAGGATTCCAGGCTGGCAGGCTGAGATACAAAACCTTCCTCTGCTAGTTAATGGGCTAGGGCCCTGGGTCCTCTTAAGCCTTTAGTCAGGTACTCTCAACCAGCCAAGTTCACACACTGTGAACTCACAACATAAACTTTTCCACCATCTTTTGTTGTTTGCAGTGGGGGAAAACACAAATGTTGCATTTACTAATAAGGTCTGTTGTCTTGTTCATTCAGTATTGACAAGGCTCTCACTCACTTTCTGTCTTCAGGGTGTACCACAGCTCCCTTGTGCCAAGGCGCTGTACAACTATGATGGCAAGGAACCAGGAGACCTCAAATTCAGTAAGGGCGACATCATCATCCTGCGCCGGCAAGTGGATGAAAACTGGTTCCACGGGGAGATGGGTGGGGTCCATGGCTTCTTCCCCACCAACTTCGTCCAGGTCATCAAACCGCTGCCGCAGCCCCCCCCTCAGTGCAAAGCTCTCTATGACTTCGAGCTCAAAGACAAAGAGGCCGACAAGGACTGTCTGCCCTTCTCTAAGGTGAAATGCCGTAGCACTGCAACGCCTATTCCTCTGCCACATGGTCAGCATAGTAAAACAAAAATACCTTTCATTACAGTGACACTCTGTCTTCTAAGCATTCATTTTCTCAAGTTGTATGTGTGTTTGAATGTCAGGGTTTTTAACTCAAACGCCCACAGCAATGGTTTTCGACTTTGAGCCAGGCCTCTTGATGAGCAGTTGAAATTAGACTGGAGAGAATGAATGCCATATACAGCAAGGCACAGCTCAACTACAGTAATTAAGCTGTTGTGTCTGTCCAGCTGTTGGGTCATACTTTGATGTTTCTGCATTTTGTCATCAGTTTATATGCCACATGAGCAAAAACAGAAACAAGCTTACTAAGTAGTTATCCAAACAGAGTGCCATTACATATATCTTAGGGGTTCTTTTACCTCCGGCTATGTACCATTCCACAAACCTCTGTCCCAAACTCATTATTTCTGTTCAGAGTTTGTTACTCAGAGATAATCAGAACTCTTAACATTATTACTGTCCTTGTATCTGCTTTTAGTCACGCATCTCCTTCTGTTTTGAAATTTTAGGACGATATCTTGACTGTGATCCGCAGAGTGGATGAAAACTGGGCAGAAGGAATGCTAGGAGATAAAATTGGAATATTTCCAATTTCATATGTTGAGGTAAGAAAGCAGCTCACTATTGTTGATGAGTAGCAGAGGTGCAAGATCTTTTGAACACAATCCATTCCTCCTTTTTCATCTAAACAAATGTGTATGTTGGTATGTTTTATACACCTGCTAATCATCTCTGTGAAGGCTTAGCCACATTTTCTCTGCAAGTCTCACTTAAAATCTGTAGGAACAATTTAGATTGATTGAAGCAAATCTGTGCCCCTAATAGAAAATTAAATTATTTCATACAGCTGTCAGGGACAGTATGATGTCCCTTCTTCTGACTATTGTTAACAAGCAGAACAAATAGTGGCGTCTCTTATTAGTGTTCATCTCTGCATTGAAGCCTTGAGCAAGAATGTTGAAATTGGTCTATGAACGAGCTCTTTTTCTTTAGTTCTTACTTTACTTTTTTAATATAATTATAATGTTCATTTTTCTATTACAACTTCACACACCGAGCTAGAGGTTTGCAGAAATCAAATGCAATATGTTTGCGGTGCTGCACATCAGGCTGTTTTTGAGTCATGACGGTGGCTGTAGCAGAATAAAACATTTTGTTTTCTAACCAGATAGCAGTCACCTTTGTTTCCTGAACAGATGCAGTACCATCAAACACATAGCAGCAACTTAAAATTCTCGTTTTCCTTTGCATTTCCAGTGAATATTTAGGTTGTTATGTTTTTTCATTGCTTTCAGTTTTGTGATTGTATGCAGTGATGTGGAGCTGTCTGTAATCCATTGAGGTGCAGGCCCTTCCCCTGGTGTTCTACTACTAATATTACATGTCTGCTTTAATGTGGTGACATTTCGGAGACTAACCTACACAAGCTCTCTGCAGACCTGGGGTGAAATATTTTATGTCCTGAGTAAAAAGAAGCTGCTTGGGGCATGTATGAAAGCCCTGTGATTAACTGAAACTGTTGCTTTGATTTTTATCATACACGCTGCCTGAAAAGGTTACAGAGCTGCTAGTTTTACAGCTGGCTTACAAATGATCATCTCCCTCAGAGTGAAGTTTGTGTCTATGTAGAAAGCATGAGCAGCTCTCCTTGTGTGTTTATTTACGGGCGGCTGTTGTTTGAGTACACAAATATCTTCAGTTCATGTAACAATCCAGAATAAAAACTGCTTTAAAATGAGGGTCAGTCAGCTCTGTTAAATCGTCATGCGTGCCTCTCTCATCGTTCCCCCGTCTCTTCCTCCCTCATAGTTTAACTCGGCAGCACGTCAGCTTATAGAGTTGGACAAGCCGCCAGACTCCAGCGGAGACTCTGGCGAGGGGGGCTCTTTGGGGCCTCAGAGCAACGGTGCCCAGCGGGCAGGGGAGAAGAAGAACACCAAGAAACGACATTCCTTCACCTCTCTCACCATGTCCCACAAACCCATGCTGGCTCCCCCACCCCAGCGCCACTCTATGGAGATCAGCGGGCCGGTCCTCATCAGCTCCAGCAACCCCACAGCAGCTGCCCGAATTGGAGAAATTAGTGGGGGCCTTTCCTGCAGCGCACCTTCACAGGTAAAATCATCCACAAGAAGGCAGAAGATGAAGTACAGCAATTTAGTTTTTTTACCTTCGACGCTGCACTCAGCGTTTAGTCTAAAAATAGAAAGCTCACTTTCTGTGTTCGGTTTTATAAATAGATGCCATTTATTCTTTTATAAGAAGTTCTCTTTGGCCGTATGGTAAGTAGAAAGAGGTGGATCTTGAACACACAGCCCTGAAAACATTTTATTAACGACTAGTGATCAGTTCAGACAACTTTCTTAACCAGCCAAATTGTTTAATTGTGTAACTTTAAAAATGATATAGTGCACAGTTCAGGAACAGAATTCGTCTTCTCCTCTTTGTGTTTGTGTTGTCTGTAAAAGCTCCACTCTCCTGTCAGCAATTATGCTGACTTCCCTTTCCACCATCTTACCATATAGACTACTGCCGCACTCAAGCATCTGAAATCATGGATGCGTGACTTGACTCATCCATAAAAGTGACTCCAGCTTAGCCCTGAGGTTTCCACACCAATCCTGACATGGGAGCAATTCACAGCTGCTTTGTGGTTGCCAACCACTTGAGGTTGAGTTCCTACTTGCTGCTAGACATTCATGAGAACAGACTTGCAGATAAACAAGACACATCCTTAGTCTGAGGCCTGTGATTTAAACTAGGAGCGGTGATTTTAAAATACATGAATTATAAATATTATTTGAATTTTGGAGGTGTTTAATAGTATTTGATTATTTTTCTTTATTCTAGAAAGAAAAAAAACCTCTTCCAGCTTTATTTATCTTCAAAAGTAACTTGGATAGGTTTTGTTTTCCGCACAAAGATGTTCCACTTCCAGCTTCAAGTGAGTTTGCAGCCAACTCACTTATTTCTGTTACTGTCTTTTTGTGTATTTTTTTGCGCTTGATTATATGTTCTTAGTTGCAGATGCTGTAGAATTTCATAAATATTATGTTCCAAAACCCACTATTAAGCTCAGTCATTAAACTTTGATGTACAGTGTGAGTTTATATCTGTTTTTCTGTCAGGGGAGACAAGAAGAGTACTTTTGTGCAGTGAAGTTCATCTTCTAAATCTTATTTTTTTATACGAGTTGTGCATCACGAAATCTCAGCAGTCGCTATTAGAATACCTTCTAGAGTTAAAAAAAAAAAAAAAAAGGTTTGCCCCTGTAAAAATATTCTCACCACTTACAGCAGGAATATCAATGTGCTTGATTTTAAGCCCATAGTTTCATAAAATAAATTAATAAAAACCAGAATGGCTCTTCAGACTCTGCACATTTAGCCTCTTTTGTCTTCACCTGCACTTTCCCTTTCAGACAAAAACCAGCTAAGTTAAGCCCCAAACTGTCCAGAGGCCTGTCTAGTTCGTCTTGGAAATTAACTCTCAGTCTACAATGTAATGAGGAGAAATACTCAAGGAAATAAAAGCAGCTGATGTTTCAAGCATTCTGTCCATGCGGTTTAGTGAATTCATTAATTTAATATAATATGACATATCTGCCTTGTGCTCTGTGGTCACTTTTGAACACTTGTTGCTTTTGGTTCCCTCTGCTCTCTGAAAGTTTCACCTTTTGGAGGCGGATCACTCTGAAGCAGCCATCCGTGGAGTCAGTAAGCTACAGGGAGATATTGTGTATCCAACAGTATGGCCTTGTTACCAAGACACCATCATGACTCACGTGGATGACTGATTGGGGAAGCCCCCTCCCTTAACATACCCAATGAAATGTCCTCCCCTGTTGTCACCTGATTCCTTTCAGCCAATCAAATCATGAGGCCAACATTGTGAACATGAACTGGACACAAAGCCACATGTGTGCACTACTTGAGTCTTTTATACAAAGTGTGATGGGAGGGTGTTTTTTCACTTGAAATGTTGTTATCATTTGGCTTTTATTGAAAAATGTTTCTGTTGTCCACTTCATGGGATTCAGATCATTGCATTAAATGGTCTACATTTCCCTTTTAACAGGTACATATTTGCACAACTGGACTAATCGTGACCCCACCCCCTAGTAGTCCCGTTACTACAGCAACGGTCTTCACATTTCCCTCAGAGACGAGCTACACATCTATCTCTTTGGTAGGTGAAATCCTGCACAGGTCTAATAAATACCAACAAATTAGTTCATGATTATTGGAGCACTTGTGTATAAAAGTTGGAAATGTTGTCATTATTCATGGAAGAACTGTCACATCAATAAGTATTCATACGTCATACTTTTCTCTTGAATTTGTGCAAACCAAAAGTGGTGGGGGCAAGAAAATAAAAAAAATGAGTACATCTAAAAGTTTCAAGAAATCCCTCCAGCCCACACAACCTGGCATGCACACTTCCTGTCTGTCTATGTGTATGCTCTGGTATGTGGAGTTTTTGAATGAGAAGGAATGTGTACACAAAAGGTTGCGCTCTCTGCTTCACTTGGGAGCCCTACATGATGTTTTTGTACAGATGATTTCTCTAGCCTGGAGGCACCTAATTATCTCAGCTCAAGCGTCAGCAGCGAACTGAAGCACATTGACACTCACAAATACACATGGGCCTGTACACACATACCACAGGGCTGTCTGAGTGCTACTCTCCTCCCCCAGTGTGTCATGGAAGCTATTACTCTGCTGCTCACTGCTGCCAGTGTTTGAGCTTAGGAAGCTCCTGAGCAGCGGAGTTGACTTCAGCATCATTATGACACTGACAGCTCAACTGGGCCTTTAGTTTTTTAAGCTTTCATAAAAGAAAAATGTGTACTGTTGTTTTTATGTGCTGCTTTATTTAATCTTAAAGCCTGAATTTCATTTAACTTTAGTTAAGTCAAGATGAATCCACTCTTTAAGGGTGTACTTACAGACATGTTTTTCATTTCATATGTTCCCAATTAAACACTGCAGCAGTTAACATTGAGCCATGTGGTCTCCTAGCAACAAACAAACAAGCAGAACAGGAGATTCTCTGCTGCAAAGGGAGGTCGAGAACAACACTACAGTGTCTGCCAAACCACTCTCCCCTAGTGATGGCAAGCCAGAGGCAATAACCCCAAAGACAGATGACACCTCGTTTTCTTTGTTGCTCATAAACGAACTGGCTTCTCTGCTTACGTAACTCTCTCATTGTGGCTCACGTTGCTCCTTGTTTTGTTTTGCTTTGGTATTAAACAGAGAAATGATGGATTGTTGTGAAATTGTAATTGATCTTATCCCACCGCTGACATGATTTTCTGTTCCTATTGTTGCAGGATGCTCTCCCACCACCGCCACCGCCTCCCCCGCAGGCCTCTGTTAGCGGAGCGGCATATTCTCTAGCTGCCGGACAGAGACCCTCCCCCAGCATCAGCGACCAAAGTGGCAGACAAAGACCCACAGTGTGAGTTATAAAAACAGTCTTGTTAAAAAAGATGCAGTCGCCTTAAATGTGCAGTGAAATGGTGCAGTGGCTTGTTTGCTCTGATGGCCCGGGGTCTTGGTGCACGTGTTCGGTTGATGAGGAGTAAATTCACGCATGCCTTTGACCGCCACCCACTCCTCTTTCAGCTGTCAGTGTGGGCCTGCAAAGTGTGAGCTTGTCCACAGGTGAAAGGGTCAAAACTTGTGGGTGACAGTCTCCAGGGTCCCTTTGGGAGATCTTTTCTATCACCCCTGACTTTTGACCCCTTCACCTTTACCCTCATTACTCCCCCAAGACAACCTGCACACCTGATAAGCATTAAATCCACACATGCCCCCCTCTCCTAACGTCATCTGGGTCTGCCAGTGCATGCATGTCAGACTGAGGTATTTATGTTCTCCTCCCCTGACAACACTGAAATCAGCCTCCTATCTTACCTGGCTGCCATTACAGGCCTGGTCTTGTCTTTTTGTATAAGGATGACCTGCAAATTACTTTGTCCCCCTGTGCTGATTTTCTCTGGGTCGAGGGGCACCCTCCCTGCAGGAGGCTCCCATAGCGTAGATGATGACAGATGTACAACCAGACCGCTGGATAAATCCAATTCAAATGCAAAAATATCTTTTTTTTTTGTTGTTGTTTGTTTGTTGTGTTTTATTTTTCCTCTCCTATAAGGCAGGAAAGCTGTTCATCCATGCTGCCAGATAAATGTCTCATGTTTGTCTCGTGTTTTGATCTAGCTATGTGGCAATGTTCCCCTATACTCCCCGTAAGGATGACGAGCTGGAGCTGAGGAAAGGAGAGATGTTTCTGGTGCTGGAACGCTGTCAGGATGGCTGGTTCAAAGGCACCTCCATGCACACGGGCAAGATTGGCGTCTTTCCTGGGAACTACATGAGCCCAGTCAGCAGGTCAGTCATTAATTCCCACTTGATTACTGTTCATGCCATTACTCCTCCAGTTTCTTTTTAAAGTTTGTTTTATTTCTAATGTTTTATTTAAAGAGTTACCTGCAAGTTTACTTTAAATGGTTTTAGCTGTGGAATTTGCTGGACCGCAGATGCATTCCTGCTTTTAAAAGAATTCCTATAAAGAGCAGCTTTTGATTGCTTCATACATTTCTTTTTAAAATGTGTTACTAATTAATTTTTTGATTTCAGCTTTCACAATCTGTCAACACAGAAAGTTATTCTTTATGGTAGACCTCATCCCTAAATTCTAATTATTTTATTTACAAATTGTATAACCATAAAAGTCTCCTGTGTTTGTTAAATGATTAAGAACAATTACAACTCGGTTTATTAAGAGTTTTATGAAGGAGAATGCATGCCTTTGTGTAATGTTCCCCTGTTCATTTGGAAAACTGGGTCTGACTCCTTTTAATGTCCTCTCCCCTCAGGACGGCGTCTGGGAGCGCGCAGTCCAAAGTGCCCATGAGTCTTTGTACTCAGGCTGGCAGAGGAGTCACCATCGTCAGCCCTTCCTCTGCTCCCCTTGGGGCCATTGTTCCAGGGCCTGATTTCAACAAACCTCTCACTGTGTGCTCCAGCGCTGTATCTGCCGGCACCCAGCCTACAGTGGTGGTCACAGCAGCTCAGACAGCCACGGGCCAACAGCCAAAAGTCTCCATGCACGTCGGCTCCCAGATGACCGTAAATCAGGCTCGCAATGCAGTCAGAACAGGTAAATACCCAAAACGTTGCCCCGGTAAATGATAGGGAAGTTAGATTTTAAATATTATCTTGTATTATCCTTGCAGCTGCTTGCCACAGTCAAGACAGGCCCACAGCAGCTGTGACACCCATCCAGTCTGTGACACCCGTGACCTATATCCCCCACCTTGCAGTTTGCCCACAGCCTTCGTCCAGTGCTGCCCAAGGTTGTACCCGTGTGGGAGTGGCAATGGGGTGCGCTGCTGTCTCCCTCACACCACCCAATATGAGCGCTGCATCTCTGGAGTGTGATGTTCTGAGACCTGTGCCTGTCCTCGCTTTGTCTGGAGGTCCTGGGAACAACGGTGCCCTTAATCCCACGTCTAACAACGCAGCTCTCGCCTGCAGACTGGACAAGGATGGCAAGGTGAGATGTTTCTGTCAGAGATTTTGTGAGCACAATTGAGCCACCAATGCATTTGTTTCTGCATGTGAGTTCATGGCGAAGGTTTTTGTATTTTTTCCACACCTCTAGCTTGAAAAATATACCACACCATGTGTGTTAAATGAGAAACAAGCAGCTCCACACAAAATATAGACTGTGGTCTGAGATTTCTTCAGGAATCACTGCGGTTTTCTGTCGTTAAAATCAATGCTGTACTCTTTTTGCAGAGAGAGAAGAAAAGTCTTCTAAAGCTCTTGTCCTCCAATAAGAAGAAGTCTCGTCCTTCGCCCCCCTCCTCCCCAACCCTCGAGGCAGAACAGGCTGCTGCTGGTGAGGTGCTGCATGGTGCCGTGGGCCCCGACACCTCCCCACCTGCTGGTTCAGTCAGCTGCCTCGAGTCCGAACCTGCTGCTGCTGCCTCGTCATCCTCCTCCTCCCCCTTAGTCCCAGAATCCTCCCATCGGAAGAGCAGTCCTCTCGACGGATGCGTTCCCATCGCTCCTCCCCCTCGCCAGCCCTGCTCCTCTCTTTCATCACAACATCATGACGCACGTCCCATCATATGTGAGAGGTATGCTCATGTGAAACTGCAGTTTCTTGGTATAGTTTCAGGCTGTCCTTGTCCATCCTGTACACAAAAAGTGTAACGTTATATCACAGGTGTCCAAACATATCAGTTGTCTTTGATGCTGCATGTTCCAGTCGCTTACTGTACCTCTGGCTGTCCTCCCCAGGTACAGGGTGGTGGTATCATATCCTCCACAGAGCGAGGCTGAGCTGGAACTTAAGGAGGGTGACATTGTGTTTGTTCACAAGAAGAGGGAGGATGGCTGGTTTAAAGGCACGCTGCAGAGGAACGGCAGGACCGGGTTGTTCCCTGGTAGCTTTGTGGACAGCATTTAGGTCACACAAATGCTGCACCTGAACCCAGTTCGTCACCGTTTCAACACAGCTGACCGCCGCGTGCAGGAACAGGACCCTCATATTGACAATTTATGTCCAAAAAAAAAAAAAAAAAAAAAGATGCTACAGGCATATGAGAAAGAGCTGCAGAGAGAAACAGGATTTGTTGTCAATGAAAGCACAGTGGACAGAGTTTGAGGAGAGCACACTACTCATGAACTTTTTCTTTTTTGTTCGTTATTTATATCTTTGTAACAATCCAGCTGTTAATTGTGTGCCTTGTACTGTTCCCCACTTTATTGTACATAAGGACACAAATATAATTAGTCCTAAAACAACCAATATGAACTGTTTAACTGTATGTTACACATGTTAACTTATTTCATATTGTCCTTTTTTTTTTTGTAGTGCCACACATTAAGGGGTTAAGTAGAGCACATGCCTTATATAGTAATTGAAATACATATTAGTTACACTTTTGTCTACTAGACTGCTGATAAAGGTTTTATCGTTATTTTAAAGCATCAGCAGGAAGGAGACATATCAGATGGAACTGACCAGAACAAATCACTTGTGCTGCATAGTGAGAGAGAATAGAAGAAGAGTCGTTCCCCCTGCTCTGAAGGCATTACCTGAACCGGAGGACCAGAAGTGAGATCTGCTGTATTGCACACTCGAATACTCAAGAAGCTACAAATCGCAGCCTTGTTTACGCTGCACATGACTTAATATTTTTTTCTTTTTATTCTTTAAAATGTAAGGTTGCAGCATTATGAGCTGTTACCTGCAGTGATCAAATATTTGCATGTGATTAGCAAAGCCATCACCAGGAGACACAGTGGTGATGGGGGGTTGCTGGACTGTTTAGCTACGCCTTTTGATATTCTAAAAACAAAAACACTCCAAAATAGACTTTGCTGTCAATTATTGCTTCATTTGTACCTTGTTTGTATTTACTGACCAGAGTAGCTGCTCTCCTAACCCCTCGGCAAAAGCCAAACCCAGACAGAGCTCTGCACCATTAGAGCAACATAACATTTCAGTTACAATGCAGATTCTTTTCAGTGTATATTTATGTTTATAAGACATTTCACAGAGGCTGATGCCTGCTGCTCGGAGAGTTTGTGACATTTTAACTAACCTGACAGAGAAAGCCCTTTGTGGGCTCGCAGATTTTGGACAGTATAACTCACTTCTAATGTGACTCATGGCAATATAACACATTGCAAACTAAAGCACCAAATGTTTGCATAAAGTAGCCTATTAATGCATCACTCCACCGGAAGAGGTGTGTGGAATCTCAATTTTTATTGAAATCAATCACTTTGAGCCCTTGATTTTTGTTTTATTTTAATTCTGTGGAGTTTTTGTTAAATGTTGTACTGACTTGAATTATAAGATTTAATTGTGATGGGAGGGAAAATAAAGCAGGTCCTTTTTATTTGTAAGTAATCTCAAAAAACATTAGGAAAACTAAGGCAATCCCTCAGAATGAAGATATTAACAGGTATTATTATACTTTGACCTCCTGCCTCGATGATCTTGCAGCAGTTAATGTCTCTGATTCTCCCGATGGGGTTTTCTTGAGGCAATCATTGACTCGTGCCATATTTGGCTTTTAGAATTGGAGCTCAAAGCTTGAAGCACAATTTATTTTTGGTTACTTTTGTAATTCTTCTGCCTTTGGTTGATCATTGATGGGGACCACTGTGTAACTGCTGGAATGTGTAGTTTGTTTGAAATTTGGAGAAGTTATGGAGAATGATGGTACAAATCACTGTTAGGGTTTTTTGTTTTTTCTTTTTGATTTGAACTGAATTGAATTAATCTGATTTTGCATTGTTGTCTTGGCAATCACCACACAAACCTCAGGCTTTTTGCTTAAACTTCCTCTCGAGTGTCTTCATTACACTAGTAAGCCTTTATTATCGCACGACAGACTTATAACAACACAGATGCAAACATTCATACTGATGTATGCACCGTCTCCATTTTTAATCTTACTGACTTCCTGACCGTGTTTTTTCATGCATAGGCTGCACACTTTCAAAACATGAAACATTTCTTGAAATAATTGCAAGTCTTTCCTTACATTTATCAGAACGAATGGCAACTTAGGATTGCTTGTTTCAGCTTAACATATTTTCTATATGCCAAGGTGACTTACTTGATTCTTTTTCTTTTTGTGTGTAGTTAGTCCATTTTAAGTCTAGAAATTGTGAAACTGAAATCAAACTATTTGGCACAAGTCTGTTATGTGAAAAACATTTGGAAGCATTTGAGGGAATCGCGCATTTTGTAATAAAAAAAATATAACAATAAAAGCAAATGGTTTCCATCTTTTCTCTTTGCTGTTTTCTTTTCTCCAGTGACATGCAGTGTTGGCCCTTTGCAAACTGAGCAGAGCTGACTTGAAGTGTTGTTGCCAGGACTGAGTATTACAAAGCTTGGATAGTATTATTGAGCATATACCCACATTTAAAGAAAGAAAAAGTTTGGGCATTGTATGAAATAGGAAAACAAAATACACTAGAACACAGAAAAATTTTAAGAATCACTGTTGGCATGTCTACGTAGGAAAACATCTAAAACCTGCAGGACAGATCAGAATTAAAGAGCCCTGATATACAGGGTATAATTTTAAGAGAATCTGGAACCATCTTTATGTAAAGGACACGGCCAAAAATAAGTATTGCATGCCCATGATGTTCTGGCCCTCAGGTGGCACTACATTAACAATCAATATGATTCTGTCATGACATCAATACAAAACCTTAGGGACACTTCCAGAAATCATTGTCCCGGTTAGCTGTACCAACCACAAATGCAGGTTTAAAGCTTTATTATGCTAAAATGAAGCCATATGGGAATGTGATGTCAGCAACGGGAATGCTCTTGTCTTCTCTGGACTAAAGCTTATTTAAAAGAAACTGAGGCAAAGTGGGAAAACTGTTTTGTGGACAAATTAAAGTTTTAGATGTTTATGTTTTGGGAAATCGTCGATGCAACAGGCTGTAGACTAAAAAGTACAGGGACCATTTGACTTATCAGTGTTCTGTATAAAAACCTGTATCCCTGGTGGTAGTGGGGTACATTATCGCTGATGGAACTGGCAGCTTGTTTGCAAAGACACCATCAACGCTGAAAGCAAAATATTCTCCCATCCAGATTTTTCAGGGAAGGCCTTGCATATTTCAACAAGACAATGCTAAACAGCATACGGCATCTATTACAGCAGCACAGTGGAGGAGTCTGGGTGCTGGGCTGACCTACCTGCAGTCTAGAGCTTTGGCACACCATAACACACCAAACAGGACTGTTAGGCAACTAGATTCCCATATCAGACAAGAATGGGAAACAATTACTCTTCCAAAAATCCAGCTAGTCTCCTCAGTTTTAACACATTTTCACTGTTGTTAAAAGACGAGCACACAGTGGTAAACATGGCCATACCTGACCTTTTTGAGACATGTTGCTACCATAACATTTAAGAAAAGCTAATACTTTTCTTGATTTCCAGATTTTATTAGGAATAAAACAGTGATTTGTGTAATTTGCTAATCATTGTATTCTGTTTCATTGACTTTTTACTCAGTATCCCAATTGTTTTGTTTTTTAATTTACTTATATGTGCAGACTTTGAGTTTTTAAGTAGCCTCTGTATTTGCATATTTCAACAGCAGAAATGAGACAGTTGTCTTTTAGTAATTGTACTTTGGGTGAGTCATGGTACATGTGGTCATTAGTGTCTCCAGTAAGAGTCTTGCAAACAGAGGTGAGCCTCCCCAGTGTGCTCAGCTGGGAAACACTGACAGGAACTGACAAGCACCCAGAGAGGTCATTGTGCTGCACACAGTTCCCTGCAGAGGACAGGTTGCCATGGAAATAAGTAATTCCAACATATAAGCGTGGGACTATATTAAATAAGAAAAAAAACCTAAGTGTGTTTGCAAAGAACATATATGTTTTAATCATTTTGTCTGGCTTGATCACATTCGGTTTTATGATGTAAGAATTCGTTTGACCTGTTTTGCGGTGACAGAATCGTAAATTTGCTGCAGTATGACACAGTTGCAGGTTTGGCAGGTGTTTAAAAATAGGAAAGGCTCTGTGTACAGAATGTAGGGGAAAATTCATAGCTGCAAGGGCAATGCAGAGTTCAGAAATGGAGCCTCGAGGTCAAGACTTTTCAATAATGTTTAAGCACACAGCGTGAGCCATCAAGTGACTAAAGTGAGAAGACTGTTGGCCATGTCCCTCATGAGCCCTTTATTGCACCAACAGAACAGACAAACCACATGCTCTGTTTATAGATTCTCAAGGTGGGTATTTAATATCAGTCAATGTGTTTGTAGAGGACATATAGAGGGCAAATATGGTCCCCCAAAACCAAAGAAAAGAGTTCCAGGAAATCAATAATAAAAAACAAAACAAAACATAAAATGCTCTTGTTATGCAAGACTGAACCAAGAGTGTTTGTGCATGACAAAGCAATACAGCTCTGTTGGCAAATAGAATTAGATCACTTAGGTGTGAGAAAGGGAAAGAAGACAATCTGAATACAAAGTCACTTATTTTTCTTCTTCTAAGGTATGGGCACAGTTAATAATTATTGCTGAGGTAAACAGTGATTACATTTAAAGCCTGCTGTGTTGTTTGTGATGGTGGTATTTATCTCGTGCACGGTGGATGTGGTTCACAGGGCTTAGGGCCAGAAAGCCTCTCTAGCAAAAGTTGTGAATGTTATTTAACCTCAGGAAATTAGTTTGTGAGTGTCTCAGTCTGATGGATGGTCCAGGTGTCCACGCTAAGGCCACCCACTCTCATCAGGTCTCATTTTAAGTGCAGCTCGACCATGTTGCATAATTTCCTGGAGGAGTGTATTTCCATGGTGAACAATGATGCATAAAATGAAAAAGAAAATTAAAAGCTGCAATTACAAATTCGTGTGGCTTTTTTCCTTTTAATGCGAAGGCTCTAGGATGAATACGTTGTATATTTAAAACTGATTTTCGCGAAAAACAAATTATGTTTTTTTTTTTTTTTTGGCTTCCAAATGTGATTCAGTTATCTAATAAATAAATAAATAAACTATACTGGACAATAGGCTTTGTAAAAAAAAAAAAAACCATTTGTATTATTCATGTTTTATGTTAGTTGTTCTATGGTTTTAGCATCAATTCTCTGTAGGTAAAAACCAGCGCGTGTCGGCGGCGCCCTCTACCGGTTAAAGTGGAGCAACGCAACTACAATGCAAACAAACATGGCGGCGTCCGTAAACGCAAACTCATCTGACAATCGCTCTTTGTTCAGTCTATAAACTCGTTTGCGCGCAAATAACGTTTGTCAGGCAAGCCGTGACGAACGAAATTGGGTAAGAAAAACATTTTGTAATTTAAAATATCATGCTCTTAATTTCTATTTCTTTTTTTTTAACGGTGGTTCTTAAAGTAACCGCATCTTTTAGTTATTGACATGCTTTAATAAAAACGAACACGTTACATTTTTAGAAATTTTCTTTGGTATACTTGTAAAATTTGGGGTTGAGCCAGATATCACTTTAAATTTAATCAACAACACTCATCTACAGTGTGTAATTTAGGAGTCGTTGAGCTTTCCTGTTAAACTCACTGTCACCTGCTTGTTGCTGTGTTGTTGTGTTCTACAGGGTCATGTCCAGGCTGGCGGTGGTGTGTGGGGGCTCCAGAGGTATTGGGAAAGCTGTATCCCGCCTACTGTCTGAGAGGGGCTGCAGGTTAGCTGTGGTGTCGAGGAACGAAGATGCCGCCCGGGCCACCGTAGCGACTCTACATGGATGTATGTACTACATTGAATGATCCCTAAACAATAAGCATTACACTATTTCCCCCTTTCTCTTTTAATCTATTTTCAACTCACAACATCAATACTCTTTTACTTACTCTTAAGTTATTTTGTTATAATAAAATAAAAGCAAATAAGCATACGTCTGGATTGCAACACAAGTTCGTACAAAACCTGCATGTATTATTTAAATGAATAATCTCTTCAGGGATGCTTTGATTACTCATGCTACACGCACTAATCTAATACACTGATAACAAGTCAGTCCGTCTCCTCTGTGGTCCCTGTTTTGGTATGTCAGACCACAGGACAGTTTTCCACTCAGTCAATTTTAAATGAGCTCTATCCCAGAGCGGGCAGTGGTATTTTGTGGAAACTATTTATACCCAATCATGTTGCTGACCCATTGCAAATGAACCTAATTAGTGGTGAGAAATCCCCCAAAGCATTTTGAAGTGTTATACAACTATTTCAGCCTTTTGTTGCCTCTATCCTAACTTTCAGAAACATGGTGCTGGCATCAAATCTAAAATTAGTATAATAATGTATTGGATAAGAAGGATTTGCCATTCTCTGTTTCAACATTTAACGTGGTGTTTTTGTGCTATTTTCAGTTACACATGGGTTGAAATGACTGAACATAATTGTAATCTTTGCTGGAAACGTAGTTGGTAGTCTTGACTTGCAGGATCTGTAGCTTTTATTAACTTACTGCAGTGCTGTAACAGTAAATAAACTCAGGTGTGTGTGCTCTGTAGCTGACCATGTGGCTCTCAGCTGTGACATCTCGAAAGAGCAAGAGGTGCAGAAAACCTTTGAAATAATCCAGAGGACCTGTGGAAACATCTCATATCTTGTGAATGCTGCTGGCATCAACAGGTGAGCAACAGAGCTGGGTGGGGGTGTATATTGGATGTTAATGGACATACTGTTATTGTTACTTTGCTCAGGGATTCTCTGTTACTGAGGACCAAGCCGGAAGACATGGTGGCTCTGCTTCACACCAACCTGTTGGGCTGCATGCTGACCTGCAGGGCAGCGCTGCGCAGCATGCTGCAGACCAAGGAAGCAGCCATTGTTAATATAGGTACTGACTGCTTCAGTGTATGTTGACGGTTCAGTCACTAGGTGGCAGTAGATATTAGTTTAACTTTTTAAAAGTTTTACCTGAGTTTCACTTTAACTGAGCAGTGTAACTTTTTTATTTTACTGGTAAAGAAAAATTTCAGAATTTCAGAATAAAGGGTCTACACCAACTCAAAAATAATGCCCACAGTCATTGTCCCTGAGTGCTTCTAGTTGTACAAGCATTAATTAAAATTTGTTTCAGACTCAGAGGAAGGAAGCGCCTTTTTCGCCCAGACAGAACATGAAACCTAATCTGTAATTTGGTTAGATGGGTGGGAAAAAGACAATATTGTGTTCTTTTGATACCTTTCTGCCATACCAAGTAGTGTTAATGGATTTGTGCTCCATGTTTTCAGGCTCTGTGGTTGGCCTAAAAGGGAATGCAGGCCAGTGTGTCTACAGTGCCAGTAAAGCTGGCTTGGAAGGTTTCACTCGCTCGCTTGCTAAAGAAGTAGCTTCACGTAATATCAGGGTTAACCTGTTGGCTCCAGGTAACTTTCTTATGATTATCTCAATGTTTGCTCTCTATCCTTTATCATCTTCTTTGTCCTTGTTGTCTTATTGCTTCTAGGTTTCATCCACACTGACATGACCGCAGGGCTGAGGGAGAAGGATGGAGCACACTCCATCCCTCTGGGGAGATTTGGCACGCCAGAGGAAGCAGCCCAGGCTGTCCTCTTCCTTTTAGAGTCTCCCTACATTACAGGACAGGTGCTGGTGGTGGATGGAGGACTGCAGCTGGCTATGTAGGGAGTGACAGCTTCTAGAGCCATCAGACTACTCAAAGGAGCTCAACACCTTCTGTTTTTGAGTACTAATTATGTTGTTTTAGACATGGATGTGGACGGGTAGCAAAGGTGAGTTTGTGTAATAATGACTGAAGCATCTGACTGAGAAAATCAGTCTGAGAAAATCTTTTGAGAAGTTTAAAGTTGTTCAAAGACATTAACCAGTCCTTTAGCGCACTTCAGAAGATAAAAACTCACATCTGTCCTGCTGCTCTCTGGCTTTCTGCTGAGTCACTCTGTGCTGCCACAGTGGGCAGGGCTTAAAGTGTGTGACAGTCTGTCATGAGTAATGCTGCTGACTCCAGAGTGTCTGGCCCAGTCCAGACCTTCATGCCCTGAGGTCCTAAATTTAATCAGCAGATTTAACGCTGTTTTTTTTTCCATGACTGTAAAGCACTCATCGCTGATTGTAACGCTCATGTTTTGTTCCCCCTCGCACTTCCCTCGGGAGACCCCCTCGCAGCCGGCACATCTTGCCCACTCCACCCCCACCTATGGCCCCCTGATCCCACCTCTGGTGGGGCTTGTCCAGGGAGCCAGCATGTTGAGCTGCAGCTGGAGGAAATTAGAGGTGGTGGTGGAGGTGGGGGGGGGTATTTTTAGCTTTGGGAATGTTTTGAGTGTCTGGTTACAGCTCTGGACCTGCAATGTGCACGGATGGGGTTGGAGGTGGCTGTAATACCCCTTGATAACATCTGAAAAGCTGTGCTGGTCTTCCCTTTCATTAAAACATGCTGCTGCCATTGATAAATGGAATAATTGACTTTAAATGTGCTTTCTCTTTATGTGCATTTGGGTCCTTAACAGTGTAAGTGCAAGTTCAACTGAAGGGCTGCAAGAACGCCGTTTCCAGTGGGATTCATGACGTGTTTACTGGCATTCTTTTCATGTTATATTTCGAGGCTGCCACAGTATAAAAACATTTCACGCTGCCTCTGAAGAGTTTGGATTTTATTAATGTTCATAATCTAAGATAATATGAGGACAACAATCAGTATACAGGCATTGATTGGCATAGAAATGTGCAAACACTGTAAGCGCCAGCTGATGCGAAGTCTGAACAGAGAAATGTCCACTTTGTGAAGTGTTGCAGAAGAGACAAAAATGCTAGATATAAATATACCTTTTTTTTTTATTAATTAATACCCCTGAATACTGAAAAAAAGAGAAAATGTTGTGTGTTTATACATCCTGATAAAAGCCGTTTGGCACTATATAAGTGTCCAAAAAATAACATGCAAAGAAATGGTGTTTTCTTTAAGTGATGTAAGGCAGTAAATATATTTATAAAACTTCATAATCCAGGCAGTTTTATCAGTGAACAGAAAGCTGCAGATATAATTTAAGTCATGATTGTTGGGAAACTAGTTTTTTTTTTTTTTTACATACAAAAATAAAATGGACAATCTGTGATGTGTGTGAGAAATAGACTGAAACCTTTCACAGCACCCTCTCATCAGTGAGAACAGTTCAGTTCACTCTTCTAAAAACAAACCATCAAAGAAACAGAAAAAAAATGAAGTTTTTCTTGTTTTCCATTTGCTATGATCATATCTGACGTTCTTCATCTTTACTGGTCACTCACATCCCTCGACAACCTGCTTCCCCCCCTTTCAACCCTCCGGTTAGATCCATCTTTTCTAACTTCAGCCACTCATAAACCTTCTCTCTCTCTTTTTTTTTTTTTTACTAAGTTGATTTCTTTTTAAAAACAAAACATAGATATACAGTTTTTAAGGCCCGGCCTCTTCCAGTATTTCTAGTCTACAACGTGACAGCACAGAAACTGCATGATGCTCCAACTCCAAACTGGGCTTCATGAGCTCACATAGTTAAAGTCTACGATCTCTAAATCAAACCTCTACACATCACTAGTAAGTGCTACCTACAGGCAGATATTAAAGGCTGCTCTGCATATAGCACGGCTTCAGTATGCATAGCAAATCTGTTTTACTGTCAAACCTGCTTTGTATCTTTAAGAAATGAGAGGCACTTTATTGGGCAACCATTTGCAACAGTTTATCAGTGAACACATTTAGGAGCAGTCCTTTTAATGTGGGAATCACTTCAATCACCTTCCGGGACAACTCCATGAATCCTGTACTATGTTAGGTTGTATGATGGATCTATAAAAACATATGAGAACCACAGCTGCACCGTCTCTCTCTGCCCACCGACGCTTTTTGCTTCTGTGTCTGCAGTTCAGTGGTGGTGGAGGAGATTTTGCTCTGTCCCTTCCTTGCCTTCTTTTAAGTGTGTGTCTCAGGAGTGCTGGGATCAAGGACAGCTTTTCAGTTTTTTTTTTTTTTTTTACTTTTCTTTTTTTTGGGGGTTGACTTGGTAAATCCTCCTGCATCTCTGCGGTCTTTATAGGTCGTCACTTTCCACCAGACCGCCAGGCTGCAGCGGGCTGGAGTCTGGGAAGAAGGCGGCCTTGACGTCCAGCCCTCTCTCTGTCAGCGCAGCGTAGCGGCTGGTAGAGGGGCGCACTTTCTTGGGTTTGGGGAGATTAGGCTGCTGCCACTGAGCTGGAGAAAGAATAAAGACAGTTAAATGTTTTGTGCAAAGAAGAAAAACACCCAGGAAATGTTTGATAAAATGAGCATCTTCTTGACTAGAGCTCCCTGTACAGGGGGGAGCATGAGATATGTTCAATACATGAGATCTTTGCACAAAATAGGAAGTTCTAATCCTAACAACCCTCATCAGACATTACTCTACTAATTCCTAGATGAACTGTATGAACACAGTAACACATATCCTGATTCTAAAACTTCTGTAGTAATTTCATGTCTCAACTTTCTTATTAGAACAAGATTATTATTATCATCCCTTGTAGTAGAAGATATGGTATGTCATTTCAGACAGAAGGCAGAAAAATAGGCCTCATGAAGAAGAAGTTAAACGTACTGTGGACGTCAAGACGTGCAGTGCTAGATACAATGCCGGCATCGTTCTTGGCTGACACAGTGTACCAGCCGGCGTCTTCTTTCAAAGCCGGCTGGATGATCATACACAGGTAGCCGCAGTTGTCCTGGTGCATGCTGGAAAAGAGCATTTTAGTTAGGCAACCACCTGGTGCAAATATGGGTGATGAAAGCATCACAATGTTAAAATAAGTATATTTTACCTGATTCTGTCTGTGTTGTGAGTGAATGACTCGTTCTCCCTCTTCCAGAAGATCTGTGGGTAGGGAACCCCTGTCACTCGGCACTCCAGTCGAACAGGATGACCCTCAGCAACACTTGTGTTCTGCAGCTTCTCCACAAACGAAGGGGCTTTGTGCATCTCTTTGGCTACGGAGGGAGAGTTTGTTACTGAGCTGCAGTGTGAGATTAAGTTGTTGCCACCGGTGCATGTGCTTCCATTTCATGTACCTGCAACAATGAGCTCCAGGTTAAAGGAGTTCTGTCCGGCTCTGTTGCTGGCGATGCAGGTGTAGATGCCAGCATCACGGCTGGTCACAGGCTCGATGACCAGTGAGTGCACGCCGTTCTCTCTCACCAGCATCTTGTGGGCAGAGTCGGGGCGGATGGTCTCTCCATTCAGCTGCCAGATGAGATCAGGAGTAGGCAGGCCACTCACCTGCAAGTTGGGAGGGGGGGTTAGCATTTCATGTGCTTGTGTTCTCTGGGGGATGTGTGTGATTATAGGAAGAATGAAAACAGGAGTGTCTGGTTAATCTGTTTGTTTGTCTGGAGGAGCCTGGTTGCCTGCATGCTTTGTCATGGGAATAAACTACAACAAGGAAAAACTTGTCTCCCTTTGCAGAAACCCAACACCTGCTCTGATGCACCCTGCCCACCTGGAAAATGTGCCACTGTGGACCTCCATATGTTTGTATTATAATTACAAACGAACAGCTGTGTTCACAGAAAGTAATCTTGACTAAGTAGTGATAAGTAGTTCTGGAAGAAGCTCAATATATGTTTATAAGTCGAGATGTTTTAAGAATGGAAAGTTCAGAGAGCCACAGATGACCTGTAAATAAATATTTGCTATAAATATCATTGACTTTACAGGCTCCATAGGAATGGAAGCTCTGTCTATTTCTGACTGACATAAAAAGACTGTCTTTTTATAGTGAGTAAATTGAGGGTCTGTTTTTATTTTATGACATGTACCAGTGTTAAAGCAGTTTCTAAGTGCTGCAGGGGAGGTGAGGTGAAGACAGCGAGCGAAGGAAGAAAATGAGCTTGAGTGGTATGAAGGCAGATAATCGTAACAAACCTGATCCTACTTAAGTCCTGAAAAATGACACCTCTGTATTCTCTCTGTCTGCTGCAAGCTATTCATAATGGCACAAAGTGATGAAACATCTTGTCTCTGCCAGTTTTTTTAGATTCCCTACAGAAACTGGAATGCTCGGAGAGGGAAATGTGTCTTTGGCAGCACTGACATGGAGCCTTAGTCCAGACACGGAATTAAAGGGCGGATCTGAAATGGCTTTTTGTATTACTATGATTAACATATTCTCTTTGGTGAGGGCTGATTCCTTTCCAGTCATGTTTTAGTTATTTTAGAGCATCCCAGCTTCTTTACTTTATCTTAATGGGCTATATACTTTTCACTGCTTGTATATAATGCTTTCTATATGCTTTCTATAAGTAATCAACAACCATTAAAAGTCTGTCAACCACTACCTTCAGAATTCCAAAATCCAGTAGTCCCAACCTGGGGTTCCTGACCTCAAACAACACATGGGGTCCGCTAGGCCTTGATTGTACAGAGCTTGTGTTCACTTAACAATTTTATGATTTGGACATTCTGTGGCCATCAAAATCTGCTTTACAATATTATTAGTCAAAAATAAAAAGGGTACTTATTAGGCGACATGTTCATTCAATCATTTTTCATCCATGTACTGTGGTTTAGTGAGCTGGTGGAGCTCATGTTCATGTGAGAAATGCCACTATGCAGATGATTTAGGCTTTATGTTGGTAGTTGCCTTTCATCAAAGGACCAGAATTCATCATTTTTTGTGATAAGCCACAAATGATGCATTTCTAATGTTTAGAGGGGAGATCCACAGCTTTTTAGTTGTTGCATGAAGGGGGTTTTCAAGAAAATTGGTTGAGAACCACTGCTTTAACCCCTATCGATGCATAACAGCTGTTTAAAAACCAGCCTGTGTAAACGCAGCAGCCACAGAGCATCACTGTGACGTTCCTTCCCTTCTATCACCAACACACACCTTGTTAGTGCAGGTTGCACCCGAGGTATGTATTTACCTTGCAGTCCATCCGGCACAGGCGGCCCTCCTGGACAATAAGGTCACCGGGTGCCTGCAGGAAGTGGGGGCGGAAGTGACGCTCTTGGATGTTGTCGTTCTCATCGCCACTGTCTCTAGACCTGGACCTGGGCCTGAAAGAGAGCGTGACAACAACAGTATGTGGGATGAGAATTTAAATTCTGGATTTCAGGGCTTTTTTCATTCGTTGGAAGTGTTTTTACGTCTTCAAATTGGGACAGTGTGGCAAATTATACATACAATTTTATATATATATATATATATATATATATATATATATATATATATGACCAGGTTTGGTAAATCTTTCCTAGAACAACCATGACATCACCACCACACCTGCACATCAGCCAAGGTTGGAAGGAGACATTGATTGCTATCTCAATTTCTCTTTTCACTCAAAACATCTCAGAGCTTTTATCTAATCAGGGAGTGTTCATCTTGAACTGCTTACATGTGGTCAATTCAACCTTTGAGCTGCTATCAAAGTGAATGTGATCATCTGGATTTTTCTCTGTCTGGCCTTGCATGAACGCATGCTATATATACAAGGTCATTAGAGCAATGAAAAACAGAACAGAGGAAAACAGGTGTTCCCTCTCATTAACACTCTGCTTTTCTTACTTAACCAGACAGTTAAACAAAGAACAGAGCATGAATCAGCTCACGGCAAACATTTGGATAAATAGAAGCCTCTTGGAACATTTTCCGTTTGGAATCTGTGCGGAAATGTGAACGACCGCAGAAGTCGAGCAGATGGCGAGCAGCCTGCAACACATGTGCCAGCCGGCAGCTGGAGGTCCTGAATTTGTCCTCTCTCTGTCTGCTGCCAGTCAGCAAAGCCTCACCTGCGCATGTGTCCAGGTGCTGATCGCTGACTGCGGCCTCGCTGGTTCACCGCCTGGACCATCATCCTGCCTGTGCAGCTCACCCTGCCCTGTGAGAGGAAGACAAAAGAGGGCAGACTGTCAGTGTACGAGGTGATGACACGCCACATGTGGCAGGAAAGAAATTGTAAGCGTTAGAGCTGCTGAGCAGACTCTGCAACGTGAACTCTTGACCCTTCTGAGGGGCTTTAGTGATTTCCTGCCTCATTGGATGCCCTCTTCCTCTTCAGGCTGGAGAGCATTATCTAAGTACACATTATTCTCCTGGTAATGAGCACAGCTGTCTCCTGCAGACTCTCAAATGTCCATGTGTGCTTTATTTATTTATTTATTTTAAATCGTACCTCTGGGTTTCCTGCCAAGATGGTGTAGTTGCCATCATCATCCAGTGAGGCTGCAGCTGTGTGCAGAGAGCAGGTCCCATCGGGGTCTCTGCTGATCCTGTAGTGCTCGCTCCTCTTAGAGATCTGTTTGCCATCTTTAAACCAGTAGACCTGTGGTACAAAATGTGTAAAGACATTAAAGCTACAGGCAAAGTTATTAAACAAACTGACTAGTGGCAGAACTAGACTTTTATAATGCAGTGGCCAGAGGGTGGACAAGATGTTATCAGGAAGCCGTTTAGTAAGAAAGGAAATTATTGTGTTCCTCTCAGTTACACTCATACTCACATACACTGCTGTGATAACTGTGGTCACATTAGAGAGCCATGAGAAATAAATTATTTTTGCATTAATAATCTGGATCACCAAGTGGAAATATCTGCAACAAGTTCAAAAAGGTCCATAGAAAGGTAAGTCGGTTGTTTTGGCGTGCGTTATGTGGAGCTTGACGTGGTAGTAGAATGATCAATGGATTCTCCCTTTAGTAGTTCTGGTTTACTGTCAGGTGCTTGTAGATGAATCCTTGTGTCTGACCACAATGACTTGTGTGGCTAATGCTACATGAGGGGCTGTTTGGGCTGGGGTCTGTCTTGGCTTCATCTGTGTCCTTCCTCCATACAAAAAAGTGAGAAATATCTCCCTTTTTCTTTATTTTTATATCTTCCAATACAAGTTAAGACTTGTTCCAGGCTATATTTGTCCACATTTTGGGCTTACATTAAAATCAACTAGCAGCCTTGCAAGCCTCTTGTTTAAGTTTGGGTAGACCATGAAGCACTGAATTAACTTGTGGATGGTACTTTGTTCAGCTGTGGTTGTTTTAAAGTGCTTTATAAATAAAGTTGGTATGGTATGGTACTAGCTTAGTCAGCGCTAAGTAATGTGGATATTAACTATAAACATTGTTATGGTTTATTTTCAGCTCCAAAAAAATCTTGATTAACTGAGTTTATGTGTAGTACACCCATTGATATTGAAATATGAGGTTTTCCCCAGATTACATTAAAAAACTAGCACTGCTAAAAAAAATTGCACGCTACAAGATTAGCACTGCTTTGTAGCTTTATGCTAACTAGTTAATACACATTAGTAGTTGTAGTTGCACAGGGACAAAATATCTTCAATAAACATGCGACCACAAGTAAATATTTTGAAAGAACAACTAATTAGGAAACTACTTTAAAATTTACTTCAAACTGGTACTGATACTGCTGATCCATGCATGTCTGGAAATATGTTTCTATTCTCCTCCAGTGACCTGTCAATCACCTGGGTGCCCAATCAGATTTCAGAGGTGGCCGGCATCATCCTGGCCACTTCCCCCTTGCTCCGTCCCTGTTACTGACTAGATAATGAAATATTAAACAGTCTTTATACTAAAAATAATTTAGCTGTGTTATGCTTTGACTCTTTTGCATTTATCTCATCTCATAATTCTCCACGGTGAAGCCTGTCATCACCATGTCATAAATGCATGCCAAGCCAGACAGCCAGTCCTGCCTGGTGTGTGCTTTTGCAAAGGGCCTCTCCTTATCACTACACTGAGCATATGTACACTATCTACACCTTCCATCATCAACATAACACATCAGCAGCTCCCCAAGCAAAGCTGAGCCATCACAAATGCTTTTGAAATTACATAATACTTATCTAATACCAACAATCACCAGCTTTAATCATTCGGGGCGTTGACATGCCTCCAGTAAACCCGCTCACCTTTGGCTTAGGGTCTCCTTTAACCTTGCAGGAGAATGTGACTGGCATTCCTTCAAATACTTTGTAATGTTTGAGCTTCTGGTCGAAGGATGGTGCCACTCCTCGTCCGGCGGAGTCTTCATCATGCTGCACGTCGTCATCCGACTCCTCCACCGGAGAGCGCTCCAGACGGAATTCAATCTCACTGATCAAGCGCTGCTCAAAGCTGGAAACCTTGTACTCCTGGGGGCCAGAGAAGGAGACAGATTTAGAGGAAAGCCGAGGCCGAACAACTCCACCAGTGACAGAGTGGGTGTGCCTGATCACGCCGTCATGGAAAGCGCATTTAAAAAACCGTGCAGAGCCTTCTAGCTTTTACAGACCCATTAATTGTCTTCTTTGCAACCTAAACTAGAAGCTTTCCTCCAATTTCCTAATTTTCTTTCCCGAGATGAGGCACTCCTCCTCCCCACCACCTCCATCAATCTCTCGTCACCGTGCAGAGGCAGAGAGGAACATCTGCTGAGCAGCCTGGTCTGATGACACATCACATAGATAATGACAGGCCTCGGGCACAGCTGCAAAGCCAGCGTTTATCCTCCTGAACTGCTCAGAAATACAGCAGTCAAAGACCATTCTGAATTACTGATTCAAGATCTTTATTGTCATTATGCAAGCAGAACGAAATTTTGAGATAAATCCTAGGAGACAAGACATCTTGATTTTAAAAAGTAAATATATTTTCCAGACTATATGTCACACTTTTTTCATACTTTGGCTGGTCCTGCGACTTATTGGGAGATGCAACTTTTATATAATTTAACATGTAAATGTTTATTACTGAAATGAACCAAAGAGTAAAAATACCGTCTCCAGCCGCGAGAGGGCGCTCAAGGCTTGTTATAAGCTCTAGGCAGAGTTATAAACTGCTCCTGTATCACTGAAAAAAAGAAATATTAACTTAAAGATAACTGAGAACGACTGAAAACAAACAAAATGCATGCAAAAAGATAATCCTATTCAGCAGATTTCAAACTGCAGGTAGTAAAATACGCAGCTGAAAACGGTAATCGAGCAGCAGTTGGTGGAGTTGTTCAGAGGATGAAGAATTCAATGGAATCAGTGATGTGAAATGAGATTTGGCGCTTGGTGAACTGGATTTTCGGTAACTTGCTTGTTGAGATCGCTGGCTTGTTATTAGCCTATTCAGCCTCCCGGGTAGATTTTTATGCTGTTGGGAAGCTGAATAACTGATGTCTTTGGGGTTTCTGCTACAGTAAATGACTGTGGCGCACCGTCACGACAAAATAAAACGTGACATGTGACTTTTTCTTTCAGACATTTGCGGACCATCATTAGAGTGTGAAAGTGTACTCAGGAAATGTGCCTCTGCAAATAATTTAATAAAAAAAATAAATAATAATAAAAAAAACCCTGGAGTCTCAACCATCTGTCAGGCTCGAGAGTGACGGCAAAGAGGTGACAGAGGAGAGTAAGTTTGTTACGTACTCCAAGAGAAGCAAGAACTTTGTTGAAGGCCATGTAAAAAAGTTCGCTTCGGTCTTGTCAAGCTACTCGCAAGAAGCTTCATCGCGACAGGGCGGGAATTCCTGCACGCGGCGGGTTCTTTATGTGCAAATCCTGGAGGCCACCCTGGTGGTAGGCGAACATACCGGACACCTCTCAGTTGTTCTGTGTTCTATTGTGTAGTTGATTAACTTGTCTTTCCAGATTAAATGTCTGTTCTTGGTCTTAGACTTTGTGAAATACATTCTTAAATGAATGCGACTAATAGTCCAGTGCCATTTATATGTTTTTTCCTTTTTATCAAGCACTGTGACTGATGTGACTTGTACGACTTATACAACTGAAAAGCGCTGTAAATAAGAAAACAAAACACAAATATATCATTGAATAGTTCTGATAAAAACGGCAATAAAAATAAAAACTCAATTTAGACTATTTTTATTATGGCAGCATGCCAACCGTGAAAATTTCATTGTAATATCAGTTTAATCAGTTCCTGCTGTCTCTGCCTATGATGCATTCATGTTTTTTTTCTCCCCACAGTCTTTAAAGTTCACGTACATAAGCAGTGAAGGGCAAGTTGGCTACAGTTTTAAGCTATATTATAGTGGAAGATGACATTTTTTGCACTTTTATGCCCCCTTTCCAAATTAAAAAAAGAAGTAATTAACTAGTTTATTCTAACGTGTCTTGTCTCGTCTGCTAATCTTTTTCTCTTGATTTTATTCAAGTTTAGTATGCCACACACATACACAAGGCTGCATGTAAAAAAGTCCAAATTAATACTGAATCATGTTTCTGAATTTTCTGCCCTATTAGGGTTAACAAACCACAGCTTAAATGACACCAGTTTGTTGTAAGCATACTACAAATAATGCACATGAATGGGGATGTTGCATGTACATTGTATGAAACGATTGAGCACAAGTAAAAGTTAAGCATCTGTGGTGCTGAGGTGGTCTAGGGGAGCCCTTAAATCAAATTCTGCTTGGAGGTTAATAAAGGCTTAGGCTGGTCCTGGTGTTCACTTGTTAATTGGTTGTAGAGATATTTTATTCTTAAAGGCAGTGCAACAGTGCTAATAGATGGAAGCTTGCAGAAAAACATGCTTCAGACACACATACACTCCTCTGTACTTATTTTATGATTTTCAGAAACCTGTGAGTGAACACATACAGCCACCAGTGGATTTGGAAAAACACATTCCCATCTGGGACTTTTAGTGTAACTTTGTGTGCACAGTGACAAAGTGACGTTTTATTTAAAGTGAATTAAAAACCAACAGGTATTAGAAGGAGAAAAATAACCTTTTGAGGACAAGATTCTGTCTCGGCTGACTTGTTTTCCTGTGGGGAAGGAAACAAGGGGTGTTTTATTTGTCTTTTCTGCTGCTGTGCATCACTCACCATGGTAATCACATGGTGGCAAGACACATTGGTGCTAACGCATTCACTGATTTTGAGTTGTGCTCAAATTTCCAGATAGTAACAGGGTTGGTCATGCAAAAAGGTATCAGCATCTGGTGATGTTTATGGATTGTGCAGCCTGACTTCTGGATGATGCTGTGTTGTTCAGAGCCAGTCCAGCCTCTGTTTACTGTCCAATTCTGGTGCACTTAGTGATTAAACAATAATATTAATACAAATTTAAGCTTTTCTAGAGAGATCAGATTCTGGGAAGATGTGCTATTTTCGTGCGCTTCCACAGAACTGCGTTGCTCACATGCAGACAAACGACCACATGGATGCTCAGTGTTGCTCTTCAGCATGTTTCTAGCTGTTTGCATAAACAGAGCTTTTTATGGAGAGCCCTGGAGGACTTAGCTGTGTTTACACCTTACTTTCATAGTGTGCGCTTCAGCAGTGTTTACAGTGACTCAGGGTGGGGTTGCACTCAGTGCGACACAAAGGAAAGCCAGTGATCATGAGATAGGAATGACATCAGTGGTGTGTCGGTGGACAAAAACAGCAAGGTGCTTGTGTCATGTGCTTTACATGCAACAAAGGGATTAAAAAAAGAACAACACTGCTGGTGTGAACATGTAGGTTAAATGTTTCCATGCTTGTGTGATTTCAGATCTGAATGCAGGATATTCCCTCACTTCAGGTGTGTGGATCCTGATGAAGAGCAGCCGTACCTGTGTGACGGGCTCCTCCTCTGTCTCCTGTGTGTTTAAGACTGTGGCAGCGTTGTCAGCTCCCAGCAGTCTGCGAGCCATCTTCTCCTCATAGGTTAACCTCTGGAAGCAGGGATTAATGGGGTCAACGCAGGTTAGTGTGTCAGTTGCACAAAAAACACACCCTTTAACACACCAACACCTTGCTTCCTCGTGTTGAAACATTTTGAATTATTTAAGGGTGCATCAAACAAATGCTTGTTCAAATGTGCTTTTAGGAAGCACTTTTCTTTCATGAATGACTTAATCGAGCTGCTTGTTAATCTGTGTTAATGACGTGTTACTGAACACGCTCATTCCCTGATCACACCCCCAATAACTGAGTTAGACGGGGAAAGACAGACAAGCATTCACCTGTTGACCATTGCTTATGCGCTCCTCTTTAAAGCGCAATTTTCTCTCCAAATCCTGGATGACTGCGTCTTTGGATCCCTGGATGTCTGAGTCAGAGGCGATACGAGGTGTCTTAGTGACCGAGGACTTCCTGGGGAATGCTTTGCTGAAAAATAAATCAAACCTTAAAGTCATGGCTCCTTGCTTCTTTGCTTTGCAAGCACACACATTATCTCAAATTTTCTTTCCTCCATTGCGCTCTCTCTGGTTATCTCCCTCCATGCTTATCTGGACATATCCAGCTATTGCATTCCACAACATGTCTTCTTATCTTCTCTACGACTGCGGCAGGAATGCCAGGGCAATAAGGGGGAGTGCAGGAGTGAGTGAGGGGCTGATGAAAAATAATTGGCAAAGGGCTGAAGGTAGAATGTCCTTGTTGGAGGCAAATAAGTCAATTTCTCCTTCAAGGGCAGCCACAAAAAGAGGATTACTGATGCAAAAGATTGTTATCAACAAACTTAACCCATTAAGGCCCGACCCATGAAAAAATGGTAAGAAAAGTCCAAATTTTTAAATATGAGGTCTTTATTTGGCCCTTTATCAAAATGTAACAAAAAAATTTACATTTTTTGGGGGGGGGGTAAGTAATACCATTTATTACTATGTGATATATTAAAAATATTATAATATGGTTTTTGCTTCTGGGTATCTATTAGTGGACAGACGACAAGTATCAGATTGTGTTCAACAGGATTTTGAGCAAAGTTTATACCATAAATTGAAGCAAAATTTCTCAGAAACTCTGACAAACATGTCATGTCAGGCTCTTATGAGTTAAAAGGAAACTACAAAATAAGCTGGATGTTAATGGATTTTGACAGAGAGAAGCCAACGTGGTTTAACATATGCTAATATGTGTGAGTGTTTATTTGATTTGGAATCACCTCTCACTCTGAGGTCATGGTGTATGTTTTCTTGCCATATGGGGGCTTTTAATTTCAGGAAGTTTTTCTGCCCTTGTGTGTGTGGGATTGCATGGCCTCTCTAGTTAGCATTTCCCTGTAAACATGCTGTATAAGAATGTAAACATGTCATTTTCTATTCAGCTGAGGATGTTCTGCCCCCAGTTGCCAGCGGGTTTATGTGAAGGAGAGCTCCACTCGCTTGGGACACACTGCTCTGGTTTGATGCTCTACTGTATGTATGAAGAGTTTGCACAACTTATCTAGCTTGTGTGTGTAAATGTTTATGTGACACTTACACAGTCCCATTACCCCTGGGAAGACCCAGGGCGTTGACTGTCGGACTGCCGGGTGTGGATGGTGTCGAGGGCAACACTGAGGTCAGAAAGCTGGAGGCAGGAGATGGGGGAACTGAGGAGAACGGTGAGGACATATCTGATTGGGCTGGAGACATTGAGACAGGTGGAGGGGGAGGAGGTGGAGGTGGGGGAAAGTCTTGGGCCGGGCCTGATGGAGAGGACAAGTTGCTGGAGCTGAGGAAGGGCGGAGGTGGCGGTGGGAAGGAAGGGGAGCTTGGAGATTCGACGCTGCCAGCTTTGGTAAAGGGGGGCAGGGTGACTCTACTGAAGGGCTTGTGTGAGATGGGAGGGGAAAGGGGGGAGGACAGGCTGGATCCAGAGGAGCCAGAGGACTGGGCGAGGTAGCCCGCCCCGCCGGGGCTCTGAGCAGCGATGAACTGCTTGGGCCGAGCGTAGTTGAAAGTGCTGGCCTGCATGGCTGTGCTGCTCTCCAGCTCCTGGAAGGAGGGAGGTGGGGGCAGAGGCGGAGATGGAGCAGGTGGAGGCACTTCCTGGAGTGGCTGTTGAGGTGGAGGTGGGATTTCCTGGTTTTGCTGCTCCTGTTGTGTTCGCTGCCAGATGACTGCTTCCTGCTGCTCCAATAGAATCTGATCCTGCAGCTGTTTCAGCTGGGCTGCGTTCCTGAGAAGAACCACAAGCCTCAGTCACATGGATCAATCAATCAATTAATCAATCAATCAATCAATTAATCAATCAATTAATCAATCAGTCAAATCAGTATCTTTTTCGTTTGCCACTAGGTGGAGTGAACTTATAACAAGAAGTAAGGTACATTAGCAAAAAGTTTTTATCCAGCTGGCTGAAGTCGGACAACAGATGTGAGCATAATCAATGGAGCTTATCAGTGTTGTGGCAGCTGAGTGGTCCAGAAACACAACAGGAGGAAATATTACTAAAGACACAAAGCATTCTGAGGAAAACTGTGACAGCCTGTTTGGGCAAACAAGTAGAATATGCACATCTTCTGGGGAGGAAACCATTGCATGAGCCACATGAACTGATAGTTTATCAGCCTCTCGCCTTTAATAAAGACTTGTTGGAAAGCCAGACTGCTGACAACTTCAGATGTGTTGCAGGAGTCGGACCAGAGGGATAATAGTGAGAAAAACAACTCTGCAGTTTAACCTGACAGACTGTAAACTGGTCTGGTGCAGAGGCGGTGCTCGGATATGAGGTTTGCATATCTGTAAAATAAGAAAAGTGAACCACATGGTTAGGAGTGGCCTCTTCCATGTAAATGGCTTGGTGTGTCGTTTTGAAACAGATGGATGCTGATGATGAAGTACTGTGTTTATTCAGAGGTGGGCTGTCCAGTCTCGCCCCCAGCTCGGTTGATTCACTGTGTTGCCATGTCATTGTGGAGGATAAAGAGGTTAAATCTGACAATGTCATTGGCTGTCATTGGTGACACAAACTTTACATATGCTAACCTGGTTTGGGTTTTCCATCCTTTCCTTTAGTGTTTACAGCATTTTCTGTACGTGTTAAAGATTTGTAAAGCTACAAAACTGTGTGTTTCAAGCAAAAGGTGAGAAGAGACACTTTAGCAACCCACCATGGGAAAAACATTTTTGAACTCTGGACCTCAAAAATAAAAGTTTTGGACTTGTAAATGAGCATAATGTGGGTTCTTTCCAACCAGAGAACACAAATGCAGTGTAAGAAACTTTCTGAGAGGATCAAGTAGCAGCTGTGGGTCTTTCGAAAAGCTTGAAGACATATAAATCTTTGCAAGAATATACTGAATATCCTAGTGGTGCATGTTGTCCAGTGTCAACCGAGTTCATATCCAAAAATCTCTTCCAGATGTTGAATAATCAGTTGAGTGTTTTGACTGTTTAAATGCAGTGAAACTCCCATTCCAAACAATGCCAGTAAATAAATGACAAAACTAGCATCAAGTAAGAAACCCACACAACAAACCAGCAGCAACATGATGGATTGGTTTGTCTCAGTCATGTTGGCCATATGCTCCCTTCCAGAGGCAACTTCAACCAAATAAATAGCCATCAATGCTAAAAGCATCCATCACACTTATTCTATTCATTCCCACCTGGTGCTCACTTTACAGGAATCAATGACTGCAAGGGTGTTTAATCAATTCAACATGCCCCCCGCCTCCTCCCCCCTCTCTGTATACATTTTCCTTTACATTCCCAAAAGGTCTCCTGCTCAGGTCTCTACCAAAAGAGTGCTTTTACAGGAATAGTTTGGCAGCTGGGGAGGCTCGCAGCGCTCTGCAGCGGTTTGATTCCTTTTTTGGCTGTGCTCTCGGAGGCAGAAGCACCCTGTCCGTCTGCTCCAGCAGAAAGGAAGCACACTTAATTTCCTCACTGCCTCATTCCTCTGTCCTTCAAATGCTGCTTTACTGGCCCAGTAGGAAAGATCTCAGAGGTCTCTTCTGCTTTTACGCATGTTTTTTGACACCCTCTTGTGTTACTGTTGTTGGAGTAGAAACAGAAAGATAAAAGTAGGGGTAATATTAATGCGGCTTGGATTAATATTACTCACTTTCCTTAAAAGGTGTCCTAATTCCCAGATTAAGCAATGATTGTAACAGCATTGTTAGTTATTGCACAAAATATGTGTCATAATGTAAAGAAATCCATCTATTGCACATGAACCAAAGTGAATCAACATTAAAATGTACTCATAAGGGGGTCGACTTCCAACAAATATCACAGGGGTCTAACTGGCTGGATTAGATTGGCCTCTAAACTGTTGTGCAGACATTTGTTCGCATTTAAAAGTGCATGAAAAGGTCAGCTTGCATTACCTCCAGCTGCATGAATGGTTTCATGGCTCACTTCAGGAGGACCAGAGGTCATCCAGGCTCTAGTCCTCTACATCACTGGGACCACAAAATACATGAGTTTGCCCCGTCTGTGTTCTGCTGCACCGCTAAGCTTCCTAAAGCTACCAGAGCTTGCTCTCTCTCTCTCTCGCTCTCTCTCTTTCTTATTCTTCGTCCTTGTGGTGGAGCAGGCCTGAATTAAGAGGGAAGTGTTCTTCAGTCGTCATGCCGACGGCCAGTGTTTTGCTGTTCTGTTCTGAGCCAACTGGCCCACAAAGTGCTGCGCTTCAGAGAGAAAACGCTCCTGCTCCTCTGTGTCGGTCCAACTGTAAGATGTTATTAATCTTATGTTTCACATGCACGGCCTCTCCCTTTTTTTTTTTTTTTTTTTTTTTTTTTCTTTTTTTTACCTCCATGCACTTTTAGTATAAATAGGCAAAACCCTTTTTATCTTCCATGTTTTCATGTTTAGGCCAGATCCTGTTTGTAAATGTTTTTAACTTACAGGAGAAAAGAGAAAAAGTTGAAAAGACAAAGAGGAACGTTGCCTCACAAGTTTCTAAAAAGCCCAATAAACAGACCCCAGAGCCTGACAGCAACATAATTTAAGGAGTGTTTTACAGCCCTGTGATGTTTCAGTGTACTCAACAGTGAGATGTGCCAGATGCAGTGGGTCTTTACCAACAGCATGTTGCTTTGATAAATGGAGACCACAGCATTGTAAATGTCCATGTTTGCTCTGTGTCGCCTGCTTGTGCTTCCTGAACTGCAGCAGCCTGCTGTGCGTTTGAAACTCATCCTCATTCCAATGCTGAAGCAAACTCGGGAGCCTCTCATGGCTTTATCTGCTGCCTATCTTGTTGGCTCTGCAGCTGGCTGTAAAAGATGGAGCTGCTTTATTAGGCTCGCCAGCTAATAACAGGAAGCTTGCAGGAAGTTGTTGAGTGTTCATCGGCAGTAATGAGGGCTTTCCTTTTGTAAACGACAACAAGTGGAGGAACTGAGATGGTGCCTGTTCTCTTTAAAATGTTGTTGATGCGTGTGAGCAGAAGTGCAATCTGAAGCACAGGACAAGGCATCTTCAAGGTTGTGCAACAAAATAAACAAAGAAAGCCTGAAGTGGGAGTTCTGCTTTCAGGTTATGAACCAAATATGTGTTCGCATTATACCTCTGAATATTTGTTTCTGCAAACACCTGTGGCTTAGTAACAGTATGACCTTCACTTGTAAATGATTAACAGTAAAACTGAGCTGCAGTATCACACCTTCAATGCAAACACAACCCAGAGAATGTATATGAGATCATTACAAACAAAACTTTATCAGAACTTTGTGACAATATACACGAAGATTAAATCACCATTGTCTGTTTAGTTGGGACAACACACACCTGGTTCATGCTACCTTGCATGCACTAGCAGGCATTGCATCATCACTACAGTGTGTCAGAATAAACTTGTCTGAAGCCCTCAAGCAGGAATGAATCAGTCTGAAGCTCAAGTTTGAATCATTCTCAAACTGACCGACTATTAGTGAGACTGTCAGTCTGGTGACGTTCGATTTCTTTGTGTCATCTATCCCTTGAAATGCGTCACATTGTCTACATTTACTAAAAAGATTCTGATTAATTTATGACACATCTGTTGTGAAACTGCAGCATTGCAGAGATGCAGCATAGATTGACTGATTCACCGATTAAAATCATTCATTTTCAGGGAATAACATTAAGAAATGTAAAATTATTCAGATTGGAACATGAAGGAATTCAAGAGAAGAAGTTGATGCATTGCACACAAACTCAAAGTCCTGTTCATCGTCAGGTTGCAGCAGCAATGAACACACTTTGCTCACCATCTACCGCTTCAATATCCACTTATATATTTAAACTTTTGCCTTTGTTTCCCCTGATGTCAACTTATTTTCAGCCCTGCTCCTTCCCTGTTGCCGCCATCCCATCCTCCCCTCCTCCTCTTTTTCTCTGGCTCTAATTACACACACACACACACACACACACACACCACATAAAATAGAACCAGACTGTTTTCCTTTCCCCCCTCTTACTTTAAAGCGTAGCACAGAGCGTTTTTCTTATTCTCGCCACACCAACAGCTTACGGCTGCTCCGATCACCCACTTTCTCCCTGCCCTACTTTCTTTCTTTCCTCTTACACTATTACTGTAGTTTCCTCCCTATAACTCTCTATCTTGGCTCATATTTCACATCCAAGCAAGGAGTGAAAAGTGCTTTTTACACTATCAGTGACTCCTGCTTTTCTCTGTGTACCTCCATCCATCTACCCATCCCTCCTCTCCCCACTCCTCTGCCTCTGTCCAAGTGAGACAGAAAGTGTTTTTTTCCTCTCTCTGTAGCAGGAATGTTGAAGACATTCTTTTCTGGATTGGAGTGGGAAAGACATCGCCATCAAATGGGATTAGCAGCAGGAGAGCAGGGAGAAGAGGAGGAGGAGGAGGAGGATGGGAGAAGAAGAGCCAGAGAGGAAAAAGAAAAGCTGAAAGTAAAGGAATCAGTCAGCGGAGGAGTCACAACTGAGTAAGACGCAAGCTTTCTCACTGGAGAACCTATTGTGTTAACTAATCCATCTGACTCCACTGAGGCGCTCTACAAACAAATGAACCCCCCCTCCCTTCCCTGCCTGCCACATAAACACAGTCAGTTTGTGTCACAGACACAACTCTGGACAAAAAAACTAACAAACTTTTTTGGGGGTAAAGTTTCTCAGAGTGATACTGCTTCCCTCTGCAGTCTGAACTCGCTACCTTTCTTGAGCCTCGAGCAAATGAATGGGTATCACACACTCCAGGAAAACAAACACCCGAAACATATGATTTAAGCATTAACATGCCGAGCTAGTAAAGCATGAGAGAATTAAAGCAATTCTTAATATTTTACTTTAAATGTTCATCATCTTGTTCATCTTATTCTGTCATATAAATATAATGATTTAACTCCAGCTCCTCAATTAAAATAAATAATAAAAAAAAAACAATAAAATGTAAATTAAAATTGTAAATTTTCTTTTCATTCTGAAAGTTTAAGAAAATCTGGTTTTTTTTTTGTTTTGTTTTTTTTTTACCTTTAATTCTTTTTTTCATGTCAGTTTGTGGTTTAATTAAAATAAGCTGTGAGTTTAAAAGAGAGAAAAATATAAAGTTTTACCTTTGGTTTTCTGATCGTTGCAGCAGATATATCCCAGCAGGAGAGTGAGCTGCGTCTCTGTGCTGCCCTGCCAGGTACGATGAGCATATATATACTGCCGCTCTGAGCAGGCAGACGGTGACAGACTGAGTTTCTCTCGGCTTCGCATGAGTCAGTCTCCTCCTCTTCACATTAAAAGTCCACCAAAGAGCAACCTCTTTCAAAGTAAAACCTCATTCATCTACAATCTCAACTCCAGAAATAAAGATGGGAACTACAAACAGAATGCAATGATCTACAGATTTCATAAAGTCAGATTTTATTCCTAATAGAACATAAACAAAATATCAGATGCTGAAAGTGAGACATTTTACTATTTCATGGAAATTGTTTGTTTTTCTCTTTTTTAAATTGATGACAGCATCACACACAGGAAAACTAAAATATAATAACATTTGGAGCATCAAGAAACCAAAACTCCAGCAAGGCAAGGCACATTTTTTTTGTATAGCACATTTCATGTACAAGACAATTCAACAACGAAGGTCCAAGACTGTTGAGCAGCTAGAATTCTGCATCAGACCAGAATGGGACAGCATTCGTCTCCTAAAACTCCAGCAACTGGTCTCCTCTCTTCCTAGATGTTAACAGAAATGTAAGAGATGATGCTACACATCACCCTGGAACTACTTTTATAAAGATGTTTGCTGCCATCAGATTCAAAATGAGCCCATATCTTCCATGAAATGGTAAAGTTTCTTAGTTTTAACATCTGGTATGTTGTGTATGTTCTGTTTAGAATAAAATATGGGTTGATGAGATGTGCACATCATTGCATTCTGTTTTTATTAACATTTTTACAGCATACTAACTTTTTTTTTTTAAATAGGTTTGTATTTTCCTGACCAAGAATTTTCCACTTTCTGTATTTAAAAAGCTGATAAAGAAAACATCCATAAGAAAGGATGTATAGGATGAGAAAATGAGGAGATGTTCTTGCTTTCATGCTAAACTTTTATACTTTAAAACTGTAGAGAGAAAAATACCGGACAAAAGAAATAAATTCATCACTTGGCTGGAAATCAGTTTCAGGTGACTGAAATAAAACTTGTCCATTGTAAGGTAACATCTGAAGCCAAGCTGACTGGAAACTCTCTATGACCACATTATCAATCAGTCATGTGTTAACAAAGCACAGGAGGAAGCTATTATCTCCATGAGAAGCATATGGAAAACAATAGCTTTATGTAACATGTACTGTGTTGGACTGATGGCATTATTAAAGTAATACGCAAACTCTGGGTCTCTCAGTCCGTTTGAAATCACTCAGATCATCACAAGCATTTCATTCACAGGAGTATTTTTCCCTCATTTTTGTGGGATGAGGTAAACCTTTCTTTTAGGGAATTTATCATTTCTATTTTTGTATGTTATGCCTCTATTTTTGAAGTCTGCATTCCAACCGGGTTTGATGAGTCATGGCATGGACGGTAGGAGGCAGGGGATCTGCTGCAGCCGGGTGTTTTGTAAGTGTTGCTGTGATTATTGGGGAAAGGTCAGACAGCCATTAGGCGATGGTGCGAGTCATTCGGTGTAGGCTGACTCACTGGCACTAAGAGACGAGACAGAGTGAGTCCAATCTGCGCTCAAAGATCTCTCTTGGTGACAGCAGTGTCATGAGAGTAGAGTGTGTACACATTATTACACTCTCTAATTAACATCCACAAGTGGGCTGAGTGTGGTTGGCTTTATTGATAGTGTGTCTAAAGGGAGATACCATGAATGTCACACCAGCAGCCGCACTCACCACTTACACCAACTGCTGTAGTGAACATCTAATCACAGGCTGATTGATCTCATCCGGAAACAATGTCTTCCTCTGAATGTGTGTGTATGTAGGGTAGTGTCTGTTTATCTGTGAATTTCTGTGTTTAACACAGCAGGCTGCTGCCTGTGAGGGGATCACTAAGGCCAGTCAGTTTCCATGCTGTCAACTCCCAAGCATACACCCTGCCTGGTCCCTTTTCCCTCTGTTCATCTTTTCATCACTCCCTCTCCCTCGGCTCTCCCTTCTTTCTTCCAGCTCTCTGTCTATGTTATGAAGGTCAGCTCCCACAACTCTCTTCCTTATTTGGAAAGTTTCTCCATTCCACACAGGTCACTGCAGCCCCTCTGACCAATCCAGTGGTTTGGTGGTCTGGCGTCTCAGCCAATCCCGTGTCTCCCATGTCCTTTTAAGGACTGCCCATCTCTGGCTGCGGAGGCCCATGTCAAATTATCTTCTTTCCTGCTCTCCCGTGACTTCATTTTGCTTTTTATTCGATTGCACGAACCTCCCTAATCTCCCAAAAGAGAACCAACTTCCTGTCTCTGGCTTTTTCCATTTATTTGTAATCAAAAACCCAGCTGTGGCCTGCAAAGGTATCCATCAGGGAGCTGACTCCCTCAGTGGTTTACTTTAATTTCTAATTAGACATATGATGACGATGAGCCACAAGTAAAGCTCCCAATGTGCAAACAGCTCTATATGTGGTTCTTTAACATGCATGTTTCCCGCTTTCTATAAACCCGCAAGCAACACCTCAACAAGAAAGTGATTGTTAATACTTCATTAGAGAGTTCATGACTTGCACCTCGTAAACACAAACACACTGCTGAGAGGAAGCTCTGAGTCACAGCACAGATATGCGACAAATCCTGGCAGTCGGAGCTCCTTGCTCAGCAATGAAGCGTAGAGGGAATATACAGCAGATCCTGCTTTTAAATACAACACAACAAGTTCCAAAACAGGACAACTCTGAGAAAAAGTGTTCAGAGATGGACGACAAGCTGCTGCGACTTCACACTGCAAACAGAGTGAAGTTCAGTGTGTGGGTGGGTGAGACAGTGGGAGACTAATGACTGCTGCTGGGGAGTTGTTTGTTGCTTTCAGTGTGTATCCTGTTGCCCTGACAACAACTTCACAAAGGTAAAAGAGCTCTGAAACCTCTGCAGAAATCATATAATCTCTGCGGTATGGCCGTTATGTCGGCAGGGATGGATTGGAAAGTATAAGGTCAAGTTGCAGGAGATGCAGGCCCCGTTAAAGTGGACTCTTGCTTTTAATCACTGCAGTATTCATGTATTTGGGTGTGTTGGGAGTTGCTGTATTCCAATGGGATTGATCTGTAACTGTAAAGTGTATTTGTCATGAAATTCCATCAAAATCCAACAAGTTTCCACCTTCTGCTTTTGCAGAGGCAGATGCAGGTTAATCTTTTCTTTCCTTATTCATGCTGCTTCTGCATCCACTTAAAAATATCACCTCAAAACTATTTATAATCAAGCGCAGGCCTTGCTTACTGTACGTAAAGCATGTTTCTGGTCTGTTTCAGTTGCAACACACCAAGCTTCTGTCTCTTTTTTTTCACCCTCCTACTCCAGCTTAATGGAAGCCACCCACGTACTGCAGATTACAGGGAATTATTATTACAGCATTTCTTAACCTAACCAACAGAATTATTGCAGAAAAATTAAGATCAGTGTAGTGAAAAGGGCTAAATTGGGGTCCTGTTACATGCCAAAGTGTGCCTGTTTTTCATCATTCTGACTAAAACTAAACATACAGTAGAGCTGCATTTAAAAAAAGAATAAAATATTACAGTTGCATTTCTATTTAGGAACTTTGTGGAAATAAATCCATGCAATAGATCAATTTAAAGTGTCAGCAATGATTTCTTTTTTTTCTATGAATGGAGGTTTAAGCTGTCAAATGGATAATTGTTGCCTTGTGTACTTCTGTTTGTGGTGACGCCCAACCAGACATCGTACGAACCTGTAATATAATGCTCTGCCCTTATTATCACGGTCAGCATCTTTGTGGTCACACCTTCACTTTGCAACATTTAAATGTGTTTCAATTTGTCTAAGTATAGTCTTTTTTAGTCTGCAAAGTCATTTTCTGATTAAATGCATTTACTGTGATACAACATAATGTGTAGACTTTATCATGCAACAATGGAAATGAAACAGTGACAATCAGCAACCGAAGGCTGCTTTGTTCTCTTTAAATAGCAATAATGTGTCATCCCAATAAGCAGTCCAAAGTACTCCTGTTAGACTATGTGAGCATGAACCTGTGTATCAGAGCAGAAAATCTAGCAATGTGCACCATCAGCATGACAACTCTTCCCTAAACCAAGAAGCCTGCATGTGCATGAGATTCACAAGCTCCATGTTTTATCAGTTTTTATAGACCGTCATGTGTGCTCAGTTAAACCTTGAACTGATATAACTTGTCTTTTTGAATCAGGAGAGACCATAATTGTCCACATTCAACCTAACTAAGCTCCCTATTCAACATATTAATTATGGTTTGGCTCCAACTGCCCTCTTCTCTTTGTTATTGCCATGCAGTGGTCATAAATTGTTTCTGGTCTTTTCTTAGAGCCTTTTGCAGGAACCTTGGTTTATTTTCCTGCCCAGTTCACACAATCAAATCAGCTTCAGCTGATTGCCTTACAAAACATGGGCTCCAAGCAATAGGTCATGATAATATAACATTTTCATTTTGTGTATTTAGTCCCTGAGGCAGTTTCTGAGAGGATGGTAAAAACACTGTCTGCATGTGGCTGTTAGTTTTATCCTGTAAAAACAGTAGTCTAAAAATAACACACCAACTCACAAATACAAATACAACCTCATATGAACTCCACATGACATGTTACACTCACATTAAGTCCACCCTTAAAGCTTCCATTAGAATTAAGAGGATAAAATGCATTATATGTGTTTGATTAACTGATTATAGGTAAATTTTGTCCATTTGCTGGTCTTGAGCATTCAGGTGTGTTAACCCAAGCCCAGGAGTAAAGATATCAGCAATGATCATAGAGAAGCACGGGTTGTAAGACCATTTCTAAACTATGTAGAGTCTGTGATTCTACACATAGAAAGATTATTCAAAAACATTTATAACTGACAATCTTCCCAGGAGTGGACCTCTCAACAAGTTTACCCCAAGATCATAGAAACTGCATAAAACACAAGGAGGTACATCTCAGACTCTACAGGCTTCATGACAGTCAAATTAGATAAGAACTGAAAAAGTAAGTTTGACTTTGAAAGGCTGCCAGAAAGCCTCTTCTTTCTAAAAAGAACATAGTAGCATGGCTTAGATTAGCATCTGTACAAACCACAATATTTCTGGAACAATGTCCTGCAGATAGATGACATCAAAGTGGAGATGTTTGGCCATAATCCAAAGAAAATCAAACACATCATATTGAAACAAAACTCTCTTTTTTAACCACACGGCCTGGACACTTTGCAATCATTTAAGTTGACCATGAACTCCTCTGTATACCTAAGTATTCTAGTCAAATGTTAGACCATGTGTCTGAGAGCTAAAACAGTGTTGTATGTATGAACATACAACATGACAATGATCCCAAACATAGCAGCATACCTGTAACAGAATGAACTGTGCTGTGACTTTAAAAAGGAAATTTAATTTTTCAGACACTGATGCTAAATGTTGGCTTTTTTTATTTTTTAACCATACAGTTAAATATGTTGTGTTGTTATGTTATGCTATATTTCCCTAATTTCAATACCTGGTAAAGACCAGATGATTTATTATGTCCTGATAAAAAAAAGCCATTTTTTCTTACTATGACTAATTTTAAACTGTAAGATACTTCCAGTTTGCCTTCTGTCCCTTCACATGTGGTAAAAGAAATTGCTTTCTCTCCAAACCCTCAACTTGGTTTATATCCAAGCAGACAATCTGAGCCTCTCCCCTGAGAATTTCCGTCGTTTCTTGTGCTGATGTCTGGCATCAAGGTCGGTCAACAAACCCAAATACCTACCAACCCTGCTCTCTCTTTCTTCAGCCCAGAAAAACAGCAGGTTTGTTTTCACAGCTCAGGTCTCCTGCCGTCCATCCCTTCCTGCCAAGTCACACAACGACTTCCTTCATCTCATCAACTCCGTATTAACCAAGGCTAAATCATCTCTGACGCATGCTTTCAGGCTATTTTTCCTATAATCTAAAACAATTTATTCTAGATCTGTAATCATGAACACATCTCTCTAATCAATGTAAACACCGGTGTTAAGAGTATAATTTTATCTGATGCATCTGTCCCTTTATAAATGAAACCAAAAGCTGTGAAAACAGGTACAAAACTCCAGAAAGCTTCAGTCTTTAGACTTGAAATCTGTATTAAAGCCTTGACAAACCTTCCTTAAGCTGAGTGAATTACTCAGACAGATAATTAAACAGTTTCCACTGCCTTTATTTAAATGCTGTAAAACAAAAGCGTGCTTATTTAAATAACCAAGACATGAGGATCATAGTTTCCACTCCTTTAGGTAAATTAATAGTAATCTGGCTAAATTACTCCTTGGTTATTAACATTACTGCTTCACAGCGTAATATGAACGGAGAAGAAACACCAGCACGATCAAAATGAACTGCATGACAAACAAGGGGGCTTCAAGTTGAGCACGGTCAGCTTCTGTTCTCGCAGGCTACTCAAGGAAACTGAGTTCAGTCTGGCAGAAGCATGACCTTTGGATAATGGCAGGGCTGCTGGGGTTTACTGTGTAATTACAGAATTTAAAGGGGTGAGGGCAGGAGAGGGGCGGCTCGTGCTTTCTAATTGCTTCACAGTTGGAAGTTGATTGTTTCTAGTGACTCATTCATGATGTGGAAAAACAAGCAAGTAAAATAAAAAAACTTTTTTTTTAAATTCCACGAGGAAAAATTTTTAACAAAAACTGTATTTTTGCTCTGTAACAAAGAAAAACAAGTCAAATCTATAATTTTTAGTTGAAAAAAGTAATAAATGAGACAGAGCCTCTGCTCCGTCCCGTCAACAAGCTTGGTCTTTACAACGTGTCACTGATGAATTATTAACCCACACTGTCATTATGTTGACAGGTAAAGTTCAATGACTCATATGTTGTTCAATACAAACTCAATCATGAATTCTGTATTAGCCTCCATAACTGAAACCAATAAGAACTAAAGCAAACGTGGCACTAAATCCAGAGCATCGCCCTTACAGCCAAATATTTACCTGAAATTTTCTGTCTTCTCCTCTATACTCTCAGCTCTGGAAGCACAGAATTAACAAGTCACAACACACATATTTTAACAGATAGGTAGCACCCATTAGCAGGAATCAAATCAAGTGCACATGCAAAGAAACTGGTCTGTGCAGTGCAAGAGCTGAGCTTTACTGCACTTTAACCAAAGCCTGCATGCAGCCTGATGCAAGCCATGGCAAAAAAAAGAGAAAATAAATCCTGACCAGCAGGAAAAGAAAGTATACAGGCGTACTATACGGCACATCACGCTAAATGCTAACACTGATAATGTTTGAATGGTTTCTATTCTTTTTTTAATGTTAGGTATAGCAAATGATCAATTAAACTAAAGCCTTCTAAGATCTGCTGGTTTGTTGCCTCATAGAAGATTTTTAAATCTGCCCCAGTTACATGTATATAAGGTTAACTGGTTATTCTAAATTGACCGTAGGGGTGAGCATGCATAACTGCTTGTCTCTCAATCCTAAATAAGACAAAAATGGGAATGAATGAGTGATTAATCCAATGACGTGAATAGATAAATACATCCTCAGGCTGCAATGAAATACTGAACAAGGTTTCACAGAAATCCATCCATCCAAGATGGTTTGGCTGGTCCTCTGGTAAGAACTGCTGGGATAAAGATGAAGGGATTAATCCCTACGTTATTAAAGTTTGTCCTGGGGTGGGACAAGAATATATATCAATAGATATCTATTATGCTAAACCACAAATATCAACCTCAGAGGTAATGCAGGAAGAACCGGGGGATCAGCAAAAACATAAGGCTTCATCCTCTGGGAATCATGAATTTCTGAGCATAACAGAATGACTGTTCATTTAATTGTTTCTTAGATATTTCAAGTTCTACCAAAAGTGGCGGACAAGACTAACTGACTGTCCGGCAGACAAACCCTCAAAACTAACCATGAGTGTGAAAAAAATATTCAAATATTCAGGCATGAATCAGCGAGACGTCCCCGGAAACCTGAGGGATTAACTTGCTAACCACATAATGACAACATCCTGGGTTTTAGTCTGAATGCTTTGTTGGACGCCAGCCTCTTTTTTTTCATGCCTTTTCTCACTCCTTCCTTATTTCGTTTCAACTGCATTTACAAGTAGGATAAAGAAAAAATCCATGCACACAATGCCCATTCACTGAAGGTATCACAAAACACAGGATTGTTGAAAACAAAACCATTCAATGCCTGGTTTTTATCTAATAACAGCAACATCCTACCTGATCTCCATAAAGCTGTCAGAAAGGTGATCAGGGGAAAAAAACAAAACAAAAAAACCCACAATGGCTCTGTCCTGGGCTGGGCATGCAGCAAGAGGTCAGACAGAGACAATAAGAGCCATCCAGCAAAAGCCACACAGATCTGTTTACAGCGCAGACAGACAGAAGCTGGCAGACCCGTCCTGGCACACAGAACGCCACACTGGGACCAGCAGAAAGGCATGGGAATGCTTCTGTTTTTAGAAAAGTCTGGGATTCCCTGTTTAATCTTGTTGAAAAGCTAAGACACAACACCATCACTTCCAGAACACCTTAGACAGTCCTCCCAGTCTGTCTCCCCACCATGTACCACCCCCCTCCCCCACCTCCTCCTGCAGACTGTAGCCTGCCCCCGGGGCACAGACACAAGGGGACACGACAGGAACTCACAGCTTTGGTTTGGGCTTGGTAGGCAACGGAGGCCCGTCTTTCCCAGGGGATGGAGACAGCTTCCCTGGGGGTGGAGGTGAGTCTGGTGCTATGTGGGCAGGACTTGGGTGCCTGACTGGGACATCTGTTATGGTGTCAAATGGCAGCAGAGATGGAGGTGGAGGTGGTGGTGGAAGTGCGCTTTCTCTAGTTAGGTTTGGAGGTGAGGGGGGATTTGGGGGTTGACCGTTCTGTAGAGATTCTTGCCCTTTGTCCTTGTTCTCCACCTCAGAGCTAATCTGCACCGGAGGCAGAGCTGACACACTAGGCCAGATCTCCAGCTCTTTGATATGGAACGCTTCCGAACTGGGCTGAGGCAGCATCTTAGGTGGCAGCTCCAGGAGGCTGATCTCAGTGGGTGGTGGGGGGGGAGGAGGGAAGGATGCTGGATCCTCAAACCCTGAGCTATCACCAGACACGCCATTACTGGATGAGTCCTCAGCTGCTGAGGGAAACAAACAAGAGGACAGTGGAACATTTTTTACTTTAATGTTTAGTTTTCTTCATGCTGCCACATACCTCACAGCTTGAAGATTAAATGCACACACACACACACACACACACTGTCACAGCTGATATGAGCTGAAGCATCAGCTGGTTCCAGTCAGTGTGATGCAATTCCTGTTTATTAAGCCTTTCCTTTAAACTGTGTGGTGAGTCCTGTACTGGACATACACAGTTCTGTCTTAAATACACAGTCTGCAGCTGATGTTGAACTCTCACCTTTCTATCATGCAGAGTTAACACTAATACACAAAACAAAAGGATCCTCTTGTGTAGTCATGTTAACCACAGACCTCCTGAGAGTTATTGAATTATAAGATGTTTAATCACTGACCAAGCCCTGATTCATTTGCACTCACTTTTGTTCTGGGAAAAGATGCCATTTATCTTCTAACCGAGTAATGTGAATAATGGAGTTTTTATCTGATTTTGTTTTCAAGTTTTATAACATACTTTTCTCTAAATGTGGGTGGTATAAACACTTGCATGACTGTTTATCACTGATGGTTTACTCATGAAACTTTAAGAAGTGAATGATAATTCAATTGTTCTGATGTTCTGGGACAACGTGCTACAGTTATTAGCTCATATGTCACTTCAACCTCTTAAAGAAAACAAACAGCAAAACATACTACATAATTTTTCCATGCATGGCTGCAAAATCCAATATATGGGCAATGTGTTCAGTTCTGTAATTTCTCAGCCCTGAAGAAAGTCTTTCCTTTGGTCTGAACTTAGAGTTGATTTTACTGTTTCTTTTTCAGTTTCAGTTTCTTTTTCATGAGTTCACTGGTTGCAGGAGTGTCTTGGGCTCACGTTCAGAAAAACTGTCCTTTTCTTTAATTAGTGGTCAGGTGGAGCTGTGCGGTGGTGGGGTGCATGGTGGTGTTAGCACTGTTGCTTCACAGCAACCTGCTTCACAGGTTCCTGATTCAAACCTCATTGGGGACCTTTCTGTGTGGGCTTGTGGCCTGCAGGAAGGGCTGCAGGTTGATGTGGTAATCTGCACTGTCTCTTCACAGCAAGACGATTCCTAGTTAAAATCACATCTGGGGCCTCTTTGAACGGAGTTTTCATGTTCTCCCCATACTTACATGGGTTTCCTATGAGCACTCTGGCTTCTTCACACAGTCCAAAAACTATTAGGTTAATTGGTGTTTCCAAATTTTCCCGGGGCAAGATTGTGAGTAGTTATTTGTCTTTCTATTGCATGTCCAGGGTTTACCCCTCCTCTCACCTAGCAGCAGCCAGGACAGGCTCCAGACAAACATTGGAATACGCAGGTATGGATAATGGGTGAAGATCTGTTATTAAAGCCTGAACACATCAAGTCCACCACAGTCAGACCTACAACCTGAAACTTCAACCAAAAAGTTTCATCTTCAAAGTTTCTCATTCAATAACTAAATTAATATAACTGTAAATGCATGTTGTCATATGATATCCACAAATAAAAAAAGATACAAACACCACATCTTCTGGTATAATTGTTAATGCCCTCGCAGCATTTGGCCCTGCATGCTGTCTTAGTTTGTGTTGGACGCACCTGGAGTAACGATGAGTTGGGCTGTGCTGCTGATGGAGCCGTAGGGGTTGGACGCTGTGCAGCAGAACAAACCTCCATCCTCTGGAAAGGCCTCAGCTATCACCAGGGTACATATTTCCTCTAATTACAAAAGACAGCATCATCACTGTCAGTAGGTTTGTTTGTACTGGGAGAAAATGGACAAATCAGGTCAAGAAGAGGACATGTTTTGTACACAGAAGCCTAAAGATGATGGATATGTCAAGCAGACGGATGAGTCAGTGTGCAGACGCTCTGGGAGCAGGGAGAAGACGAACGAGCATGAAGAATAAACACACATGCAGATGTTCGGGGATGTCTGAGTGACTCACAACCTGACCTCAGTCACACAGGTGGGAAATATCTGATATAAATTAGCACCTGTGCCATTGTTTATCTCATCATATGTGTGTCTATGTGTTGGATTCCTCAGGGACTCTCTCTGGGACTCCCTCTGACTAGTAGATGAAGTAATGAGCGTCTTTTGAGACACAGAATCATTAACATGCAATCTGATGTAGTGATGACTAAAGCTAGAGTTTGATGTAAGTCTCCAGACAAAGCTTCTTGTCCTTTTACTAATTTTACCCACTGACTGCAGGTAGGAACATGAAAACGCTGTTATAATAATAATCATACTACATGGACCTGAGGCAACATACCTGACTCAGCTGCAGATCGAGGCTCTGATTAGAGACACAGAGAGGGGGAAGAAAATACTTTGTAAGCACATATGTGTTGTCAATTCATTGCTTATCACTGAAAATTATTCAGCTTCAACAAAGTGTCAGTGTTTTACTTTTTTGGAGAATGCGAAAATCAGGGGAGTCCAGGATCTCGTTTCCTTGGCGGTACCATCCGACCTGCAGGGGAGGGCTTCCACGAACCCTACACTCCAGAACCACCACCTGGCCCTCTGATGCCTGAGCATCCTGCAAGAGCTACATGAAGGAGGGATTGATGGATAGAAAAGAGATGAGAAGAAGAAGCAAATGAGATGGATGAGACATGAGACGAGACATGAAATAAAGACAGATGAAGACAGTGAGGATGAAGGTTATAAAATCAAAAGTTACTAATAGGCCATCAAAAGCTAATACTTATATGGAAAGTTTTCAGACCAGCTGAAGTTTTCCACATTTTGCTGTTTAATTTTGATTTTTTTTTTTTTTTAACAATCTAGCTTTCCATTCACCTGCAAATCTGAATAAATTCTGAATCAATGAAGAGAATCAATTCTCATTAATGGCTCCATTGTATATTGAAGATCTCACAGGTTAATATTTTCCCAGCAGAGCACTTCACTCTCAGACTGCAGGTTTCCTTGTGGTTCCTGGAGTCTCTAAAAAGTAGAATAGGAGGCAGAAACCTTCAGTTATTAGGCCCTGTCTTTTGGAACCAGCTCCCATTTGGGTTCAGGGGGCAGACACAGTCTCTGTCTATGACAGTCTGCTTGGAACTTTCTTTTTTGATAAAATTTATAGTTAGGACTGGCTTGTTGACTCTTAGCCACCCCTATAGTTATGCTGGGGGACATTCAACAATGCACTGACTTCTTCCCGCCACATTTCTCTCTTTCTACCCTCCATGTATAGATATGTGACATTGCTGTCAATAACTTGTGCTTTTTTTTTCTTTCTCAGCAGGTATTCCTGGTTTAGAGTTATGGTGCTTGTTGACCCCTCTGTCCCATCCTTTTCACCCCTAACCAGTCAAGACAGATGGCCGCCTTCCTGGTTGTGGTTCTGCTGGAGGATTTTACTTCCTTAATTTAATTTAATTTCATTTAATTTCATTTGTTTACTTTATTAATCCCGAAATTTGGGGAAATCTCACCAATTTCTCGATCTACTAGAAAGCAGTGGGCTGCCATGTTTTGGTGCCCATGTCAGAAACAATTTATGACCATGTCTTGCCTAGGTAATTATTATTTTATGAATTGACATATGAACACAGTTATTATAAATTGGGCTCATCATATAGATTTGTCTTAATTGGATTATAGTTGGACTATGGTGAACTGGACTGCATTTGGGCTGTGTCTGTGGAAGATCCTTGAGATGATTTTGTTTTGCAACACAAATAAATGTGAATCAGACACTTTTCCTCTGAGTGGCTTGAAGAAAATAAACAAGGCTGGTTGTGTTACCAGAAGATGGTGGTGTAATTCAGTAGAAGAAGTAGTTCCCCTAACTGGAGTTGTTGCTGTTGTCACCTCAGACCAGCAATAGCTGCTGAGTCACATTTCTGTAATCTAAGCGAGAGTCAGACATAATTCCAGACAAAAAAACCCCACTTATAAAAACTTTTAAGCTTTTATTGTGGGTTAGTGGCATATTTTTTCCCTCTTTTTCTTACATTTCCATTTATCTCTTTTTGTGTAAATTTTCTAAATAAAAATAAAAAACAGCAGCAGAAACTTGTTTTTGACCATATAACATGTTAATCTACTAGAGATGAAAAACTGAAATATCCTATTTTGTTAAGTGTTCAGACCTTTCACTTTGTTCTGGATTAAAGTTTTATGCCTTCTTGGGAATGGTCCCACATGCTTGGCACACCTCTGCTTTCAACATTTTTTCACCTATTTTTCTTGGCAGAAACATTCAAGATGCCAACTCACACACACAAAAAGAGTCTTGCTAACACAGGCTTTAAGAATCCAGTTTCTAACTCACATGCTTGTGGTTTAATTTTGGATAAAACTTAATTAACACATCCAGCCTGGAATTCCCCCCTCTGGGAAAAGCCAGGACAAATGATGGTGCAGAATATAACCAGAAACCAAAAGAGGCAAGTTCTTTTTTTTTTTTGTCAGACAAGATAATAGTGATGGTGGAAGAGACTAAAGCCAAACAACATGTTCTATTCTGTGGACTAAATAGTAGGCTGACAAACCATCCAAACACGCAGCTTGGGTGTGTGTTGCTGATGCAGTGAATGAGGTGTCGTAGAGCCAGCTATGGCTGACAGTAAAAAGAAATGAGCTGATCTTAAACAATAAAAGCAGAGAATTGCTAAAGGAAAAGCTTTGTGTCTGTAATTAATTCCTCAAACTGTTAAATAATATACACTCACTGGCCATTTTATTAGGTATGCCTTGCTAGTACCGGGTTGGACCCCCTTTTCCTCCAGAACTGCCTTAATTCTTCGTGTCATAGATTCAACAAGGTGTTGGAAAAAATTCTTCAGAGATTTTGCTCCATAGTGACATGACAGCATCATACAGTTTCTGCAGATTTGTCTGCTGCATCCATGATTAGAGTTTTGGATGTGCAGAATAGATTAGCTGTTTGTGTTAACAAACAGTTAAAGAAGTGGCCCTAATAAAATGGCCAGTGAGTGTATTCTCCCACATGGAACTCATGCAAAGTCTACATCAGTCTACATAAATTCATCCCAAACTGTGATTTCTTAATTAAAGCAGCTGGAAAATCACTTGCTTTACTTTGCTTGGAGATAATATCTTCTCCACATCAAAGACATGTTGTTTTGCTGGAGTCAAACTGTTTGGAGTTCTTTTTTTATATATAAAGGAAGCACCTGGTCCAAACTTTGGCTGAGTCATACCAGAACTTTTACAGTTGCGTGCATGCATTACAAGTAATTTAATTTTGATCACAGTCTTGTTAAAATGTGGCTTTTTGCTCCAACCTGACATCCTGAGCACTCTTTTCACAGATAATCCTGTTTTTCTGCATTTTGCTGCCCTCATGTACTCATATAGGATGTAGGGAGGACCTCTCAACCTCCAGATTGCAGAAACTCTTCCATGTGAAAGCAGATTTAAGTCCACAGAGCCTGCAGTGATATTAACCATTCACCCACTGAACAGGCCCTGAATTGCCCGTGAACCTCTCACTACATGTTTTCAGGATTTACATATTTAGGAATACCAGGGCTGGTACATGCATCATGGATCTGGCCATGTGTGGCATCAGAGCGTTCACTTTACCAGAGGTGAATGTCATCTCACTGAGATGAGTAAAGCCTGCAAGAATTTTAAAAAAAGAGGAGGATATAGTGGTGAAGAAAAACAAATGTCTTTTCCTAATGAAGTGGAGAAAGATTTAGGGCCTGTTAGGCTGGATGAGAGTGAAGGAGACCTGACCCGTGTGGGTTTGGCAGAGCCGTTTGAAGCACTGCCTCAGCCTGTCTCGGTCCACCCATCACAAGACCCACAGGATCAGGGGGGAGTGGGAATTGAGGGCTATTGGGGGAGTGTTGAAGAGTCTGAACTGGAGAAGGAGGAGCTCTCATCAAAGTATGTTTTATCTGACCCCCACTGCTAAAAGCCACAGCACCGCAAACTGTTATTATGGGAAGTATGAAGGCATGTATGTCAACCCCTGTGGATGAATGCGTGCATGCATTTTATGCATGATGGTGTCTTTTTTATTGTTTGGATTCTAGTCCTGTTTGTTCAATTTGAGAGGAATCTTGATGCTATACCAAGAATTTTAAACAATAGCAGGCAAATTTGTGGCAACAGTTTGGCTTGAGGAAAAGATTTTTGATCCACCAGATGGAGAAAGATCAGAGAAAATTAAAACACCAAGTGGTTGATCCTGTTATGATTAATTGGGACCAAATCCCTGCAGTCAGGTGCCAAAATCTTAACCAGAGAAGTGGATGCTGTAATAGCAGGATGTTAATGATGGTAGCCTAGAAATTATTCTCTCATTTGTATATTATGTTATACATCCAGATTTACCTTGGTAAAGAGAGGAGGGCCTGACACCTCACCGCCATACAGTGATGCCACCGGGCTCTGCATCTAAAATATAAAATACACAGGTGGAGTTCACTGCTTCACAAACATATCTGGTTTCACTGTCCTCTGTCTTGGAGGCTTACCCTCTGTGGGGGCTTTGACATGGACTGGACCAGAGTGGAGCGATGAGGAAGAACCTCAGTGGTTTTGGGTGATGATGATCGTATTGTTAGGGACATTGAAGTACTCTTTTTCTGCCCTCTAATAAAAAATGGCAAAGCATAAATAGCAATAGCAAAAGAAAGAGGAAATTCTTGTCTCTTTATGCTTTTAGTTAAAACATTATACTTGAAAGAGAAATGGTCTTCTCTGCAATTAAGATCATATCAGTGATCTCGGTCTTCGATGTGTAAACAAAATGGGGAAACAGAAACAGAAATCAGGAAGCACTTCAGATGGATGCAGATTTATTCCAGAGATAATGATCAGAAAGTTTTAGAAAACTAGGAAGCATTCAGTGCAGACACTGCTGGATGAGCGCAGAAAGAATGCCCAGCAAATTTGGTGATAGAAAAGTTAATATGTAGCAGATTTAAATTGGAGACTCTAAAAAACTTTAAAATTTAGAAGTCCAGAAGACAAACTTGACAAAGTAATTTCCCACATTAACCTTTTGCACTTTTCATTATTTGGATTGGTTCCTATGTTCTGAATCAGGCTTATGGCTCTTTAACTAGGCCCTTAAAAATCTCTTAAAAAGAAACAGGCTGTACACTTGATTAGCTGCTGCAGGGCTCAGTTAAACTGTTCATGGGTTCAAGGTTTACTAGGTCATGGGGGTCACATGAGGCAATGCAGAAAGACACATACTGAGGCATGGTTCCTGATCTGGACTTTGCTCCGTCTCCGTCTGAGTCTGATGATGAAGCCCCTGAAAGTGGACAAAACCAGTAAAAAAGTGTTTTTATATTTTGCATTAGTGTTATATAAACTGTTGGATTTAAGACAGATTAACAGCAGATTACAAAAATATACTGTTGTTGGATCCATTTAATTTGAATCAGGTGTGTTGGAGCAAGGAAGTACCTAAAACCTGCAGGACAGAGGCCCTTTGAGATCATTGCACTAAAAAAACATTGTACCAGTTTTGCATCACAAAGGACCATTCCTTTTGTGCTGTAGGACATTAATCCAGAATGGTCGATATTAATAGACATTTACATACTGTACAGTCATCGTGGTCAGGTTAGGAATTTCAATTATGTCTTTGAACTCTTCATTTTGTGGTACAAAGATAGTACCACTGACACTGTGTCTTTGATAATGATTAAAAGAAGAAGTTGGATTTTATTGTGGCTTCTGTCAAATCAAGACTCGGTAATCATTAAACACAACATCATATATAAGCAAATGACCCTTGGCAAGCTGAACCTTGTCCACATATTTTCAACAGTGTTTAGTTCAAGACTTTCATGAAGCTATTCCAAAAGATTGATGTTAGTCTGTTTTACCCATTCAACAACTGGCCTTGATGTGTTTTTGGGGTCACAGCTTTGTTGGAATACCAGACTGTGTCCAAGTTTCAATAGTTTAGCTGATGGTTTGAGGCCATGCTGAAGGGTTTGGAGGTAATCCTTCTTCCTTATTGTTCTGTCTCAGAGCGTGATGCTACAACTACCATCATTAACAGCTAGAACACTGTGCTTGGAGTAAAATTTTCACACCTTCAAACATGCATCTGGTCATTGTTGTGTATGATCATAAAATTCCAGAAGGTTTTTTTTTTTTTTGACCCTGTGGTGAGCTGCTAACTTAAGTTGTGCTCAAAATGGGCAATTGTGGGTAGGGGCTTCTTAGTTTTGACAGCAGCCTCTTGGTCAATGGCAATGCCAGATACACTGGATTTTAGCTCATAATAGTCTGATCTGAGGTTGAGAATTTGGCTCATTTATGATCCTGCATTCATCACAAATAAAATGTTGAGCACCAGTTAGAGTAAAAGATGTCTCGTTTTTAATTATTCTGCCTCAAAGTTTAAAGAAATTATTGAAATTTTCACAAAATTCATGCATTTAAACTTCCCCATGTTCCTCCAGCACCATTTTAACAAGATTTGTAAATATTTGTAGCATCTCGACAAATATTCACAGTTGTTGTTAAAATGGTGCTTTAATTTTCTGACCTTCAATGTAAACCTCAGCTGAGGTGTTGTCTGCTCCGAGGCTGTTGGAAGCTATGCAGGTGTAACGTCCCGTGTCGTCCTCAAAGGCTTCAGCAATCACCAGCGTGTGCAGGTCGCCCTCCCTCCAGATTTGTATGTCAGGGGAATTTTGCAGCTCACGACCTTCACAGAACCACCTGCCAGAGGAGGTATATTTTACTTAAAAATTGTTACTGAGGAAAACATTTAATAAATGCTTGTTTCAATAAAATCTTGTCTAAGAAGGAAAAGCTGTCACTTTTCTTTTAAAAGAATCCATGAATTCAAATACCAATCTTCTAAATATTATAGGAGCCTGCCAATCAACTTCAAATGAGTACTTATCCACACGCACACACACACCCTCTAGGCATGTCTGAGTTTCCTTATCTGCCAAACATCAGTCACCCTGAGGAACTCACAAGATGTGTTACGGGAAGCCGAAACACCCTTTCCCCTCTTTCCAATCAGAGGGCTGTGTGTCTGGGCAGGCGCCTGTGCCACCTCCCTGGGGTGTGCTAACACACTGATCTGGGATGAGAGAGTCTAGAACTCAGCCAAGCTTCTTGTGTCTCATCTTTCTTCACAGGGTTATGATTAAAGCAGACCTACCAGGACCATGCAACCACATCAAGAACAAGATCAGACAGCAGGGGTCAAATCTCCCCTATCCTCCTTCTGTAGACACACAAGCCTTCAAAAGTTCCTGATTTAAGGAAGTTAAGCATTAATATCTTACTAATTTAAAAGAAAGCATTAATTACACACCACACACATGATCAACAGTAGAAGAGATAAGTCCTGTTCATCTCTCAATCCCTGCACTGAAAGAAGAAGAGGAGGGAATTCCCAAAAAGCCGGAAGCACAGCTGTTCTGCCTGCACTGAGCCCTGACCTGAGGACATTCCTGCTATCTTGGACAGCTGCATAAAAATTCCCAACATCCCACTGCATGGCTATTACGTGTCTTTTTTTAAAATACATTCTGGTGTGTCAGTCAAACAGCAGGCTGACTCTTCTTCCAGAAAGCAATCAATCAGCCCAAATATCCAGACAGCACTTCATACTACATCTGACAGGGTGGGCGTGGGAGCTCAAAGCGAGACGGAGAAAGTGAGTGAATGGAGGGCAGGTACAGAAACAGGAGGTGAATGAGCGTGAGTCAGGCCAGGTTAGACAGAAAAATGATGCGTTCTGTCATTACTGAGACAGATCACACTGAGTTATTTGTCAGTATCAGTGACAGGTGGAGCAGTGCAGACTTTCAGCTTCTGTTTTCTCCATCACTGCTGATAGCTGAATGTGAAGCTTGTCTGGTATCAGCCAGGCGTCAGTGTGCTAAATGATCAGAAACAGATTAGGACTGGACAATGATGAAGAGTATCTCACAGCACAAGCAGGGAAACATCATTCCTCAAAGCAACAAAAACCCAGAATATCTTTCATGCTTAAGAGAACTCAGCAGCTGCCTGTGCTGCAAACACATGAACCAGACAGAGGAAAGGCTGAGACCAGCAGGATGATGTGCAGCATGACATGATTAAGTGACACAAACCAAATTCTGGGGTTAAAAATTTAGAGCAGCCGCCTTCAAAATTAAAATTTCTTTCTTTGTCTTTCTTTTTTTTCTTTTTCTTTTTAGTACATCTGGGTGGTTTTTAAATCTTATTTTTTCTGTATTACAACCAGGTGGAGAAATGTGAAAACAACTTGTTTGAGCTCACTGCCACATCTGTTAGGGATTTGATCAAAAACTCTGGTTTCTTTTATCAGTTACATGTCACTACTTTCTTTTGAGTCACTCATCATTGTAATAAAAAATGCTTCGCAGCAGACTTTGCAAGGCTTTAATATAGGAGACATTTTTTGAAGAGAATTGCAGAGAAGGACTTAATATAACACATGACATCATTACATTAAAGACTCCTGGTTTTGTGTGTGTGTGTGTGTGTGTTGAAGGATGTAAAGGCTGTTAATGGTCCTGCTGAAAGTAGACGGTTTTGCACATGGATGTTAGTATAGATAAAACAAAGGCCAGCACACAGCAGAGGGATGTTTTTCTTTATTCTGGCCTGGATTTATATAGAATCTATCCAGACAGAGCAACATGTGTGAGCAAATGTGTAAAAAAACATTTATTAGTGGTCTTATTTAGTTTTTTTTCCCCCTATTATTAAATGTGTCAGAAATTTTCCACTTGGGTTTTGGGACAAAGTAATTTAAAACTCATGCCATGTGATCAGTAGAAATTTAAAGGAAATGTAAATTTGTTTGGGCTTACAATTACACCAAACACAAAGCAGGGCACACAACTCATCAGCTCCTCTGAGGGTTGACTGAGCATAAACTAGGAAGCACAAACCATTCCCAACAAGCACAACAATAAAAACCTCTTATTAATCAACCTTAATGATCTACTATTAAGCATAATTACTGCGTAAACTCATTTAGAGACAGACGGTAATGCTTATTTAATCTCCTTCTCTATTTCTGTGGAATGTGCTGAACATAATAATAGACCCAAACAGCATGGTGTGCTTTCTCCAGGGAGGGGAATCGAGACTTTGTTAAGTCAGATTCATTGCAGAAGGCAGAAAAAGGAATTGAACCATCAATGGACTCATTTTGAAGGGAATGAGGGTGTGTTAACACAGCACTCACTCAGTGCTCTGAGAAAACTGAATGAAGGTATAAATTTTTTGGCAGGGTGTAGCTTTACCACCCATTTCCTCTTGACACAATACCATTATAAAACACAACTATTCAGAATATGCATACAAAGTAGCTGCTTCATCAGTAACCCCTTACCTCTTCATTCATTCAACACCCAGCCAAGAAGGTGAATAAACATCCCACCATCACCATCAAACAGCCTGTCACCAGCTCTCTGAACAATAATAGCATGTTAGAAAGCAATTATACTCAGCTCAGTTAAGACAATTGAGGCCAGATGAAGCCTCAGATAGCGCTGTGCTCTTTCCACGCTAACCTAGTCCAGAAGAAGAGAGCATTCCACAGGGACAGGCCAAACCAAAGCCTGTTGCCCTGGCCTCCATAGTGCTTGTTGAAGGCCGCACTCTCCTCATCTGACCCTGTTGTTATTTGCTGCTGTTGATGGAAAATTTTATGAAGTAAAGCTCAGTTTCACCACAAACCCAAATGAGTGCAGGCCAGAAAGGAGAGGGAAGGGGGGAAAGGGAAGGTTTGAGTTACAATAATGACCATGACAAGATGTGGGAGTGACCAGCTTTCAAGCAATGCACCCACAAGCCAATCAACAATCAATATGAGGTATAAAGCATGGGTAGACAACGTCTCCTAGAGAAATGTTTGTTTTTCTTCTTCCTTCCAAGTTGGCTCTTAGCTTTGAGTTTCAAGCCTTTGGACCACAAAATTCAACCGAGGTTCTACTGGACAACATGAGCGGCATCAAGGCTGTCTTTATCCCTAATTACAAACTACAATAGAGGTCGACTGAAACCGCCCAAACCCTATAACAAGCAATGTTGGCTTTATTATCTCCTAATTTATGCTAACACAAGACTGAAAGCATATTGGGTTTCCTCTTTCCCACGAATGCTGACCGAAACTAGGAATGAATGCAGCATATATCTAGATATTTCCACAAATGTATAGACAAATGGAAAATAATGAACATGATCTAAATTGCAGTGTACTTGAAAACTGTCAACTAGAGAGAAAGAAAACACATTACAAATTCAACGCTGAGTTCAGTTTAAGTCTTCTGCTAAGTGCATGAAGTACATGCACAAATAGATGCCTCAAAGATGAAAAATGCAGGAATTCTGCTTATATAAGGAAGCACAGGGTCTATGATGATGGAGCTTGGTTAATGGTGGCACAGGATGATGGGTCAGAGTTCAGTAGAATAAACTGGACAACAGACAGCTGCAGCTGACAGATGAAGCTCTGACTAGAAGCGACTAAAGGAATTTTAGCCAAGTCCATCAATGGCCATTGTCCACTCACACATTGTGAGAGAGCAGACCTCAGTGTCACTGTGCCAAACAGGCAAATGGTTTAGAGTGACTCATCATGAGCATTCATATAAAACATGAAAAAAACATACTGAGGTAAGAGGGAATATATAAGTACTTACATTGAATCCTGAGGAGTTTTTAGTGTGTGAATGGATTCTTTTTAATGGATTGTATGCACACTTGAATGTTAGAAAATGACAGAAAATTTGCTTAAGCAGCTGAGAAACAAATTTATTAACATCAGTACCCAAAGAGATGACAATTAAATGTTTACAAATACTTATATACCCAACTAATTTGCAGGAATATCAACGTATGATAGGTTAATTCATTCAAAGACAAAATACACTTGTTTCAAGGACTAACTTAATATTTTTTTCTCAAAAAACAACTATCCTAGAAGGCCTACAGTAGCTTAATCGAATCAGCTTAATTTCTAGTCATTGCAAACCAAAATGGTTGCTCATGACTTACCTGAGCTGCTGAGTTTCTTACTTCCCAGTTAGATAAAGTCCCTGATGATTGCCTTGATGTAGGATTGCACATGAAGCGTCTCCTTCTGACAGTGTGACACACACACTGAGCCACTGACACTCACACCAGGACAGCCACTCTGAGCCACACGGTCATTCAAACATACACACAATTCTCAGACTGAGCAGAGGGCTGGGAGGGAGGGAACAGCCCAGAGCTGCCAAATTCCACACAAGACAGAAGTGTAGAAAAAAAAAATACATTTAAGAGTCATTTAAAAGACAAAAGCTGTTTCACAGCTGTCTGTTCTGAATTCATTCATATAATTCCAGTGGTTGGTGGAAATGTCTCCATGTTTTCTATTTCCTTACAGGATAAATCCTACTCACAAGGCAACAACTTAAACAGCAGGTAATCTTCCTCTCAAACGTAACATATTTAGTGTTTGGATGTGAATTTGGTGCATCTGTCTCCAAAACAAAAATCAAAACTAGCTTTTTTTGTCCTGGATACAGTCTGCTGACCATCAAAAGCACCACAGAGAGCTCTGGGTTTAAGCCAGTCAACCCTGTCACCATGGAAACCTCTAGTGCTCTGATCTGTAATGGCAGGAAGAGGGATATTATGTTAATAAAAGATGACAGTGCTACAGTACATACAATGGTATGATCAAAAAAGAGAAAACATTAAATATACAGGTCCAAACTTGATAAATCCCACATGCCAGAACTAAGTAGGCCACTTGAAAAGCCCAGTATGGCCCAACCAAAAATAGCTTGCATAAGTCAGGATCTAAATAGACCACTTTGTGTTGGCAGCACCTGGCAAGAATGAGACAGATGGCTGTGGCTGCTGTGAGAAGTGTGTGTATGTCACATGTATGCACACAAAGTAAGCACATAATAGTTTCGATCACTCCTAACTTCAAATTCATATAAGTCACGAAGCATAAATCATTATTTGTGGTTTGCTTAGAGCCAAATGGTAGATGGCTGATGCACAGTCTGCAGCAGAATGAAAGGGTGTGGTGTGTTTCACTCTCTGCAGGAGATCCTCACCATTCAAGCTTTACCAGAAGCAGTACTGGTGATATTTTGGTCGGTGTCAGCAGAGTCCCTAACAGCCTTCCCCTGGGACATGGCAGGTGGGGTTATTTGTAGTGTTCATTACTTAGAGGGTCTGCTCTCTGTGTATCTTCACAAGATTGTACTCAGTGGCATGAACATAAATGCTCACATCCAACAGCTTTCAATGCTGATTGCATACATTTCCATGTCTCTGTTCTTGGCAAACAGGAATTTAGTCCTGTTTATTTAAAAAATTTCCCTTAAATTTTCCCTTAACTAAAGCAATGATCTGTTTTAATATACAATGCACATGTACACAAATTGTTATTAGACATAAAGTACTTTTCAAAGCCTTTGGAGTTCTCCACATTTTGAGATTATTTGAAATTTATCCAACTAAGAGTTTTATTGACTATAAGAAATTTTGCACACTTCCTAATTTGACCTATGCTTTTCACTGACGGGCCACCTTATTAGGTCAAACCAGGAAATTGGGCAGAGGCTGTTACTGTGACACACATGGACAACAATAACTCAAATAAGCACTGGTTACAACCAAGGTATGCTGAATATTATCTCTGAACACACATCATGTCCAACCTTGAAGCAGATGGGCTACAGCAGCAGAAGACCACACCAGGTGCCTCCTGTCAGCTAAGAACAGGAAACTGAGGCTACAACTCACACAGACTCATTGGAGTAGATATTGAAGATAATAGAAGACTGGAAAAACATTGCCTGGTTGGATGAGTCTCAGCTCCACATTCAGATAATAGGGTCAAAATTTTGCTAGAAAAACACAAAAGCACAAATCCATCCTGCCTTGTATCAATAGTTCAGGTTTGCTGGTGGTGTAATGGTTTGAGGGGGATTTTCATGACCCACATTGGGCCCCTTAATACCAACGTGGCCTGGTTTAACCACCACAGCCTACCTGAGTATTGCTACTGACCATGTCCACCCCTTCATGACCAGTGTACTATCTTCTGATGGCTTCTTCCAGCAGGATAATGCACCATGTCACAAAGGTCAAATCATCTGTACTCCAGTGGTCCACAGTCACCAGATTCCACTCCAATAGAGCACCTTATCATCTAAACATCTGTGGTGGAGAGTGCACTCTTTTAGCGACTTTGCAGCCATCCATTAGAGCAGCAGCATCAGATGTGCTAAGCATGTTCTAGAAAAATGCATTATTATTTAAGTTAAGCTAAACTTTCAATCGTCTATAAACTTTCTATATATACACATACAGAGGCAAAGCGGCTTCTCAGTCCCACTACAAATAACCAAACATGCATATTAATCAGAATGTAATACATAACATCTCTCTGTTTGAAAAGGTTCAATAGGGGTCAGTTGGCGTGACAAAGTGGGGGTGTGTAGTCATGGTAACTTCTGTTTGTGCTCCAAGGAGACCAAATGATACTAACAAAAACAGAGGCTATGTCCTCTAATGATGTCACTCTGTGAGGACAATATTTTCTAAGAATTGTCAAATAAATCTAGTGTGAAAACCAACAAAAGCAAAATCCAGAAGAGCCTAAAATTAAACATATCAGCCATGTTAAACAAATAAGTGCACATTTTTAAACAGCAGCATAAAACCTCCACTAACAGAAAAAGAAATGCTGACCAACTGGTTCATCTTGTTGAGCTTATATGTGTTTGGGGCTTTCTTTTTTTCTCTTTTTATACATACAGGAGTTCTTCCTTTGAATACTGCATGTCAGCAGCTTTTAATCAATTTACACATTCAAGTTTCTCCATAACCACAACCATCGATCTTTCTGACACTGAGCAATGTCAGCTGAAGAGAAACCACCCAGCAGCCTGCGCCAGCGCTGATTTTAAGTATGTATCATGACTTTCTGGGAAAGGCAGTTGGATTTAGTTAATGCAAAGAGCTAAATCTCACCTGTGGTCACATTTATGATTATGCCTGGAGACATCTTAAAGAGTTGGCCCACACATTCAAAATACACCACCAAGTACACCTAAATTTTTGTTTGTTTTCAGTTCTTGAATACACTTAGGCAGTCTGAGACTTCTAAGGGCGGATGTACAGTTGTATACGTCACAAACTGGATGCACATTACTCAGTCCTGAACAAAGACCGTGATCCTGCAGTACCGAAATCTGAAAACACAAGAACGTTTCATGCCAAAAGAACAAAATGCTACTTGAGGAGATCATGTGCTGCACCAGTCTGAGATTGCTGCTGTCAGGATTTGAACTCTGTGACCTCTCATCTTCCCTCTGAATCGATGATCATAGGTCTGAGCTCTGATCAGACACACATAAGCGCAACATTAAATGTCTTCCTCTCTTCTTTTTGTATGAAAGCCAAACCTACAGACCCCCCACTCCAACTGCTGCTCCCCACTGTGTCATGAGCCTTAACACTAAACAGCAGGGATATTTTATCAGGCCATGGACAAAAGAGAAACAGAGATGCACATCTTGAGTTTCTGTGCACAGCAGTTTAACATTCGCACAGCTGTTATGCTGTCACATGTACATGGGAAGGAAGACTTGAGCTTGTTTTTATGAGTCCCATTTGACCTCTCGTCTGATCGTTAAAACAAGTATCCTTCTGCAGACTCTGATTTTAGCACAACACACAACTTACAGCTCTGTATTTAAAAAAAAAACTGTTTTAAGGGACAACAGTCTGCTGGTATTTATATACAGGCAGTAACAGTCAAGACACACAAACCAAATTCCACTGCTTCAATATTGTCAGAGATACATAACTGAGTCCAGCTCAACTTCAAACACAGCTCTTTGGCAGTAACACAGGAATCCAACATCCAGGAAAAACAACAGCCTGAAATATCTCATCAAAAGCCAGATTACTGTAAGCTCAATCTAATGGCCATGCCTTATCAAGCATGATGAACAGAAGAAAGTCATTTAACAGGTGAACAGAAGAATGCAACCCGGTGCTTACTGTTCAAAGTCCAGCTGTGGAACAGACTCCACAGACCCGATGACTCTAAACAACAAACCATTCAAAGACAGGCAGCTTTTTAACTCATCTGATATACATGGACAGTGTGTGATGCTGTATGTATTAGTTTGTTTGTGTACATAATTACTCAGTGTTATGGATGGATTTGCTGGGCCCAGTTTAAATAATTAATTTTCCCAGATACATTTTTTCATTTAGCCTTAGCGGACGGATGTAGACCTGAACTGCTCTTGTTGTGTTTTATCAGTTGCATTTTCTGTCATATTCTGTGTATTGTTTTAGTGTTTGGTTTTTGTTACGAAGGAGACTTGGAGACAGATGATGGTTAACAAGGCTTTTATTGAATCAAGTGAACAACAACAATGATCTTACGACTAGAAGACAAAAGGTGGAGTTGACAGATTATCCTGGAGACACTGAACTGGCAACGGAAAGATAGGTACATACATGATGCAATGACAAGGGCCAACAGGGAATGTGTATATAGCCGGGTGTTGAGATTGGGTGCATGTGTGGATGATTAGCAATCCGGGGATTGACTGATGTGGCGCATGGCTGGAGTGTATGTGGCAGTGTGAGTAGACTGGAAACAGGTGTGAATGATTAGTATGCTGTGATTGATTGGCTGGAAGGGTGTGGACGATATGTGATCCAGTGTGGAACCTGGTGCAGGTGTAACAGTATGAGACTGTCATGTTTCCCACCTCCAGGCGACTGCGGGACATTATGACTGATTGTCAGAGAGCGGTCACGTGTCACTGACAATGGCAGACTTGATGAATTTAACAGTATGAGTGTGTGAGAGGCTTCAGAGCAGAGTTACAATTTACTGAGGCTCCACTGCCCATCCTCCTGCTGAACTTGTCTTGGATTACCATTCTTGTCTGCCGTGCATGACTGTTACCATTGTCCACAACAGACATGCTCCATATTAAAGCTGGTATTCCACCACTTCAACTATCACTGATCCACTTACATAACTACCTTTGAATCTCCTTTCCCTCAAGTCTCATTTCATACCTAACCCCTTCTTAGTTTATTCTGTTGTTCTGTAGAGGCATATTAAGCCTGTCTTGGCTGCCCATTTATAATAGAGGCAGACAAATAACATGCCTTATTGCATTTGGGTCCCCCAAAGAATGCATAAACAAACCCTCTTTTTGAGAAAAAAAATTGTGTCCAACCTATTTACCTATAAATAAAATTATCTGAATTTCCTTGTTTTACTCTAAAAGGCAGCAATGTTTTTTATTTTCACATTTAAAAGCCAGAAACATGTAGTCACATTCCACAATCAAACTTATGTGGCGCTACACTGACTGCACATGATGGAAGCAAGCATGTGTAACCAGATAAGAGGATTATATGATTTTGTGACTACGTGTCATCAGCAGTCAGGGTCAGAACCCTCCTAGGCACCAGGGCTGCAAGATGAGCAGAAAATGTCTCACTTCGTTGGGTGAAACTTCACACCCTGTATCCAGGCCAGCAGAGAACTGAGGCCACTGCTGAGGCTCAGACTGGGCAGCTCTATTCATCACAACAGCCGTTTAACGTACCGGTGAAAAATACCACTGACATGCGTCCATCTGAGTGCTTTACTGCTGATATCTTTATGACATGTACACATGCGTAATGTGCAATACTGGTAGAGGTTTGTGTACAGTCTGCTCAGTGGTGATGCAGATTACACGAAAGTTGCTTTGTCCATTTATGGCTGCCTCATGAAGCTCTCTGGCAGCAAGCAATGAACAAGCTCAAATGTACTCGCACCTTAAACACATGTGGTGAACACAGTTCAGTTGTCAGCATGGTGAGAACTAAGTAATACGTCAAACTGGCTATCTCACACTAAGCTGCAAAATCTCCATTCAGGATAACTATAGCTCCACCCTCTTACATGTTTTCATTTCTAAGGAATGTTAGGTTTTAACAATCTTTAAGTCTCCTTAAGTTAGAGCTAATGTGCAGCTCAACAGTCATTCCAAGCTCTCTCACTATTTGGAGCTTAAATAAGAAATTACATCATGCTTGCAACATTTTTAAGGAAGGCAGGTATAAAAATACCTTTGCTTTTCCTTTCCCACCCCTCCTGCAGAGATCAAATGAGTCCACAGGGGAGACTTTAAAATTATGGCCCTTTCAGAAACAGGCAAAAGAGTCAGCATTACAGTCTGGATATGTCATGTGTTAACTGTGGGTCATCTGCCATGACCTCATATGAAGACTGTTTCATAAAATGTGAAAGGAAGGACAACTGGAACTGCTAACTGGTTAACCTGCAAGAGCTTGTAAACCCTTTATTTGCAAAACAGAAAACACACTTGAATACATTAGACACAGAAATATATCATGGTGTCCTTTGACATTTAAAAACATTGGCTTTCAAATGACCACAACCAGTTAGTTCCAGAACATGACTTAGATCTGACTTCACTATTTCCTCATTCAATGAATGAGGATCTATAAATATGCTAATTGACATTGCCCACGTTTCTTTCCATCAGCCTTCATTTTTACTCTGACTCTTTATGCTTTGCTCTTTTTAGCATTTCTAATATTGGGTTAATTTAGCTGTATGTTTGAAAAAGAGAGCAGTTCTCAAGAGGATGAAACAAAATTCTACGAGATAACACACAAGTGGAAGTACCATAATGGTATAAGCCTTCCTGCTAGCCAGGAGCTACAGTCTGTGAGCTTCCAGCTAATGCTGTGATCCATAAGCACCACAGCAGAGAGCACTCAGCTCAGACTTAGCCAACGTACTTGACTAGCTTGCTAGTTAACACTTAGCTTGGGGGTCCCAGCTCATTTTACCACTGGCAACAAAACACACATGAGTTTGTTATCTTAAAAGAGCTAGTTTGGGTATCTTTGGGACACCACGGTTCCAAACAAAGATTTCAGTTTAGCTCAGCTAGCTCCAGAGAGCCTTGGCTAGCTCTCAAGAAAACCAGATGTTAGGATTCCTTGGGTGGGAGCTACTTGTTAGACAGAGAACTGGCTTCACTAGGATAATGTGAAGCTTCAAAGTTCTCTCTTGTCTGCCTTCTCTGTACCTTCAGTTTTTTCAAAAGCAAACTACGGGTGGTGAGCTTAGGCTGAACACCTCCAGCACCATCACACTTCACACAGGAGCACCTCAAAGATGTCTGCCTAACCCTCTGCTCCACTCTACACATGTGACTGGGTGGCCACATACCGTTTTTATTCTATCATCACTGCTGGTGACACTGTAGTGCTGGGACTCATCAACAATGATGAGACAGTTTACAGACAGGACATAAAGTATCTGACACTGTGGTTTTAAGAGAACTGTTTTAAACTGATCATCAGTGAGTGTTGGGCTTCAGTACAAGGCAGGAACAGTCCCACGCTCCTCTCTGTATCAACAGATCTGCGATGGAAAGGGTTCAGCTTCAACTATAGTGTTCACATCGCCAAGGACCTAATATTGACTGTGCATGTACAAGCCTTGTCCAAAACAGCAAAGCAGTGCTTGCATTATCTGAGACAGCTGAGTTTCAGGTTGCCAAGGTGATTCTATGAACTTTCCACTGTAATAATGTGGAAAGTGTAGTGACACAGAAAATCACTTCCTCATTTTGTAACTGGTAGGTCCAGGATATTAATGTATCACAGAAGGTGAACCAAACTGTGGATCGCTGAACCAGATTCGCTCCTTTTTGTCTGAAGGACATTTACACTTCGGAGATACAGGACCAGCCCTATCAGGATAATAAGAGGTCTGTCTCATCCCTATAACTGTTCGTTCATCCTACCTAAATCAGGCCAATGCCTCAGGAGTATTAAAGCAAAAACAAACATTTAGAAAGAGAATTTACCTTTAGACTATAAGACTTGTGAATGAACAAGCAAGTTATAATCAGACAGTTCAGTACTCCAAGAAATTAGTGACTCACTGGGTATGTTGACATCGACAAATATTTTATCTATCTGATTGAAATCAATCTGTCCGGAGATTCCAGCTGACATGTTTACATGCACACTGGATAGAGTGATCCTATCAGTTGTATTTACATGATAGACAGATTTAATACAATCATAATGCATAACATGCACAGTGCTTACTAATTAAAAAGAAGAAATGTGTTTGTTTTTTAACCTTTTGACCAATGAAATGCTCAATAATCCTTAACTCGTTCGATTTCTAACAAGAACGTTGTATCCACCACAGTCCCGTTTTGTTTTTCAAGTCTTCCCTGAAACCCCACGTGGTTCAAGCATGCACAGAAACATACATCATAAAACGATCGGAATGAGTGTACACGTGTTTATTTTTTCTTGCTAATCCGATTATGAAAAGGTTTAAACTACCCCTCTTGAATCTAAAGTTCTTTCCAATCGAGGAAAGCTGACACGTTTACATGATGCACTTTTATTCTGATTGGATGTCCGATTGGATTAAAAGTGCTTCGTGTAAACGTAGCTATTGCTACTCTTGCTATTCCCTTTATATCTGACATTTGTATATTTTAACAATCAAGTATCCCACGTACTTTTAAACTTGCACAGTCTCTGGAGACAATCAGGCACATTTCACTGTGTGTTGTACTTGTATAAATGTTAGTGACATATAAAGATTCTTGAATCTTAAATAGATTTTTTGGGGTTGAATGTCATGTAAAAAAAAAAAAAAGACATTCTTTCATAATTTCTGCAAATTGGTGAAAGGAAAAAAAAGATGAGTGGTGAAGGTAACAGTGTTTTAAGAGAAAAGGTCATTGTTCTCGAAGCTGTGCCTAAGTCGTAGCAAAAATGTGTTATATGATCAACTGTTTTACTACCATTAAAATAATTTAAAAAGAAATAAATAAATACAGAGATATAAATAGAAACAGCAGGTAAGTGTTGAAACAATGGAGTGTGCAGATTTCACAGACCCATCTTTGCCAAGTTTAATGAATTCCACATAATACTTCACACAGTTTAGGTTGCATAAAAGAGATGCTGCATACATAAAACTATTATTACAAGTTTTGTCCCGATATCTGTAGTAGAAGTGACTTGTACTTCTAGTTACTATTTTGTTGGTAATAATGCTGATTCATCAGATCAAGTTGTCATAATATTGATGTTTTGTCCACTCAATCATAAATTATGAGTGATGTCCAGCCCAACATTTCTAGTTTTTTTGTCCTGTAGCTAGCTTAACTCTGGGTATCTTGTTTTTCCAGCACAGGTAAAAATCTCCTAATATGAAATACTAAAATTATCATTGACAGTGATATCATTGATGCTTTGCCTGTAAGTGAAAGGAATAGAAAAATTATTGTACTGATCGTAGAAATGATGAAAATTTGGGAAGAAACAGCTCTAAAATCCGGAGGAAAATATTAATGTCAATACAGGTTTTGTGACCTGCCAAGTTTGTTCTAGATCAGATCAACATTCCTCAATTATAAAAGGAAAACAGACAGAGATGTCTTGATCAATTTCAGAGATTAAGGTGTGAAAATTCACTCAGCAAAATAAACACTTAGAGATGTTTGTGTAGATTTACTTTCACAGGATGTTCCTGACGTCTGTGGTCCTGTTGATTGATGTCAGCTCAAACAGGGTCGTATGTTTAACTCCGACATGGATCATGATGTTTATTTGATTCCAAATTCCTCAATCTATGGAATGTACCCATGTCTAGTTGTTAGAGATGGCACTGTACTCTGATGTCTTTGGAAAATTCTTCATAGCCTCATCTTCTGATTGCTCCCCCTGTGGTTTAGTGTTTTTGACTGAAACCAGGAAGCCAAGGTGGCTTTCTGCTAACTACTCCTCAATCAACAAGTCAAGATTTGAAAGGCCTCATTTGCACAGGAGGCAGTTAGGGAAATGACATGGAAGAGCATCAAACATATGCAAGGCATAGCATGCCACAATTGGAGATTTTCTCTGACTGATTTGCAGTGCACTTAAGTAGCATGTATGGTGCCCTGTACAGTGAGACCTCACACAAACAATCTTGTTTAGAAATGCTATCTTTAGTAGCACAGACAGCCACAAAGGGCTGTTGCACTGACTGAACAAATTCCTTATTCCCTTATTCCTCAAAAACCAGCCCCGAGGAAGTAAAATTGGGCCAGATTACTTCATTGTGAAAAAATGCACAGGTTCCCAACAAGATTTTACTCACACGCATCCTAGTACGAGAAATGCATCACTATAAATGGAGCATTGCATTCAGCATTGTGTGTGAGGGGAATGAGGGCTTTGCTGAAGAATACCAGGCCTTCAGCCACCATAAGACTCTGGCTGAGACAAATTGTGGTTGACCACGGAAGACCGCGCCTAGCATCCAGCCACCAGGAATGCCTCTTTCACTGACTGAGCAAAAAGCTGGCATCAGCTCAGCCATTGCTCATTAGAGTCTGAAAAGGTGAGGAGGTGCATCACCTGCTCGCTTTGGCAACAGCATCAAAGATGCTACCCGTGGGAAATGAACTCAAAACTGAAGGAGAGGGTACCTGAATTTAAAATACACAAACAGCATGCATATTTGTAAGGATGCCCAATCAAAAAGTGTTGGAATATATAAAATGTTGGTTTTTTTATTATTTTGCTGCCTAGTTTGTTCTGTCCTGGACATTTATTGGATACTGCTGACGATGCAGCAGGAAAGCTTAACCTGAACATCTTTGGCTTTTAAAGTCTGATGGATAACTTTTACATTTGAAAGCTGCTTCCACAAGGAATGATTAGTTTTGACATTGTAAGCAATTTGCTGCCATCTAGTGTCCTCAGAATGTCAACAACAAAGTGAAGTGACGGTACAAATGAGTAAAAGATCATAACAGAAAATCCATTAACAAAACCTGTTTCACCAAACTGCACAGATTTCCGACATGCTTCCATCTCTAACAAAAACCAGCATAACCTTTCTGAGACCCTTGTGGGGGAAACTGGAGCACGTCTGTATATTTCCACTTCACACCTCTCAGCTCTCAGCTCTCTATTCATTCTTTCTTATATAAAGCAAGTGTTGCATTTGAGTCCAGACTCTCCTGTTTCCCATGGATAAACATGCTACACACTACCTTCATATCACCCAAGAAGGTGTGGGGAGATGTGGAGACGTGGCTGAAAACGCCTTGTCATTGAAATGCCTGCATTCCTGTGCTTGGCTCCTGCTGGCCTGAAGACTATTTATACAGCCTCACAAGAGGCCCTTCACAACCTAGTGGGGAGATCCTGAGCTTCTGGTTTTTTACCTTCTGAATACACAAAGATCCCAAAATGAAGAATAGATCAATTAAATAATAATAATAATAACTGACTCAAAACTTCCTAAAATTGAACTTCTCATCATAAGTTGCATCATTATATCATTGCTAATTCTCAGGTTAAACAAGGACAAACTGAGACATAAATCAGTTAAAAGGAATCACTGAAATTTAGTCAGACGAGCTGATCAGAAGATGACAAGTGCAAAGCACGGTGACAGAGCTGAGAGGTTGACACATCCAGAAACAAGAGAGGAGTGTATTTTTGGTTTGCAGATGAACTGGTGCAAATAACAAGAGGTAGGGGGTGCTGTTCTCATGGAGTAAATAACCATTCATCCAGGCATGAATTAGGCAGCGTCCTTGCTTCAGCTGGCTCAGGTACCAGCTGACAAATGTGCTTACACAGAGTGGAAGTTCCCTCAACTTAAAAAACCAGGTGCTCCGCTTGTCAACACAGGGCTAACTCGCACCTTCTGGACACTTCCCACTTCGCTCTCCTTATCTGTAACAGCCAGGCCAGCGAGGCTGAATCCTGACACTTGTTGTGGTCAACATCACTGACACTGAGATGTAAGGCTCAGGTCAGTGGATTCTTGAATCTATTCAACACCCCAACATCAAATTATTAATGGGAAAGTCATGTTTTTCATCTTATTTACAGTGATATGTAATTCCCCCTGAAAAAGCTGATGTGATGTGTGGATATATGAAAGGTAATGGGCCCTTTAACACTGAAACCAGTCTGTTTTGCTGGACTAAACAAACAAATAATCCACTTAAATAGTGTCAATATTGGCTAGTGTCAAAACAGTCACCGATTTTAAAACATTTTATTCCTTTTGACAGATTTTTGTTTATTTTTTTATCTGTTGTCATAATAGGAACATGTATTTTCCAACTTTATACATTTTGGAAGCATATTTTTCTGGATTTCAGCTCCATTTCTAAATTGATGAATAAAATAACACTACCACTTATACACTGAGATAGTTTAAGATATTTCTGTACTCATGGAAACCTGTAGCATGTATTTATCTTCAACAAATGTTTCATCATTACATGTTATAATGTCAAACATGAGGTCATCAAATCCAACCTGCCAAACAAATTCATATAAATTAGGGGGACACCTACCTAACGAGTGGCAGGGGGTTTCCCATCACTCTGCATTCCAGACAAATGGGGGTCCCCTCTGCTACTTCCTGACTCTTCAGCTTCTGGAGGAAGTTCGGGGGAGACAGTGGTCCAGAGATTGTTGAAGCTCCAGAGTGTTGTTGCCTTTTAGAAATGGCCTCTTCCACTGGGCCCCCTGATTGTGGGCCCATCTCCGGTTGGCTATTCTGTATGTCCCCTTGCTGGCCAGGAGGCAGGGAGGGAGCAGATGCTGAGCCCTGAGGAACTGGCCGCCGGCTTCTTGGAGACAGATAGCCACTATCAGGAGAAGAAGAATCCTCCTCTACCTGTTGCTCCAAATGAGCAGAACCTTTGAAGATGGAGGACAGCTCCTCAATGAAAGTGGCAGCTCTGCTACAGAACTCTGTAGCTGAAGAAGTGCGGTCATTCAGCTCCAACCCTTCATGAACCAGCCTGGGTTTATCCTGTTTATACACTGGCTGGATGGGTTTGTGGCGGACAACCTTCTCAGCAGAGGATGGAGCCTCACAGGACAGGTGTAAAGGTTTGCTGAGGGGGGCGTTCTGGCTGGAGGAAACAGGAACCGCTGCACTGTCATCTGGTAAGGGGACTTTGGTCTGGTGGTGCAAGATTGGGGTTGTGTTGAGGTTTTCATTAGTTTGAGGGGGAACTGGAAGAGAAGGGACAAACTGGAGAGCCTGCTCCTGTTGTGTAAGACTAGAAGGGCCTGGATCTTCTGATTCATGTGCCTCACCAAAAGCCTCCCGGGCCAGGTCCAGGCTACGATTGATCTCTTCTGCACTCAAGAAGGCAGTAAGATCTGGAAAGTCTCCATCTCCAGAATCCAGCTCTGTCACTGAGTCCAGGTAAAGCTCCCCATCTGAAGAGGCCTCAGAAAACACCCCCCCATCGCCCTCCAAAGTCCCACCTGCTGCTGGGTCCTTTAGCAGCACAGAAATGGGGAGTGGTTGATTCCAACTCCCGTCCTGCATCCTGCAATGAACATCAAAAATCAACTAGACATTTTTATACTGCAGGCACAGGTTATATCCCTCATGAGGCACTCCTCTAAAAAAAGGGAAATGACAGAAGAGAAGTTTAAAATAAAGACTTTACAGCACTGTATCATTTGTTCTCACAGACGTAGCTGACGGGATGACTCAGGCCTGTGCTGTCTGGACACAGTTGGTGGGTATTAACAAAGGCCTTTACTGAGGTCATAGTGAACATAACTGACATTTCTTACCCTCCATTTGTTTATCAGAACATTTAACTCCATCACTTTGTTATGTTTATTCCACATGAGCTGAATTTAAGGTTGTACAAATCTGAATATTTACTAAATTTGTCTATAGATGGAAAAAGCAGCTCAAATCAATAATATTATGCCAAAGTTTTTGTTTTATTTTAGTAAAATAAAGTAAAGCTAATCTGTTAATATGATTAATTTAAAGTAGATTTGATTTGAGCTAGCATCATATGATAAAAATAAGCCATCATTTCCCCTTAAATTGATCATTACCTGACAATGGAAGCTAAAATTAAACTTAATCCCATCACATGATAATTTATCCAACATATTTGATTTCATTTCCATTTTACTCTGAGGTCCATGTGGATTTTCACTGTCTTCTAACAATTAATACTAGTTATTTATACTCCTCAAATATTTTAAATTAAGGTGAAATTCACTTTGTGTAAAATACCAATTTGTGCACAAGTGAAGAAGAATCTTTTTTAACCATAATCCAACAAAAAAGGGAAAAATACACACACATACACTAAGTAATCTACATTTCAGCTCCTTGATGTATTTTTACATTTGAGTTACTGACAAAATTGGTGTCTAAACTTTTATTTAAATCTATGGATTAAATGTAAAACATCTACATTTTTAACATGCCATGTAAGTAAAAAGCATGTTTTCAGCTCTGATATCCCAAGGAGTTGAGTTCAACGTAAAATATGTTAAGAGCTGCTGGTGTAGATACTGTATATGCATGATGTAGTGTGACACTCAGCGCCTCATGGCGTCCTGAAGACCAGCTGTTGTTATTTTTAATCCCCTGGGCTATGTTTCACAGCAGCGCCGCAGCCCCACCCACCCTGAACGAAGGAGAGAGGTTGCTACCTTTAAACACACTCACAGGTATAAATGGACAAGTTGCACAAACATTCACTGACGGTCACAAGATAAAAACAAGAAAACAAACCCAGACCATGTCCCTAAAATCCCCAGCTGTCTGAATTATTATGCATCACTGACTGAATATGAAAATCTGGGATGTGAATAATGACAAAATATTGATAAATACCAACACTGTTAAAATTCCCACATTTTTTTTCTTTTATATTTGATATATTCAGAGAGTTATTCAAATATATATATATTTACAAAGAACTGTGTCTAAATGATAAGCGTTTAAATCCTCAAGGTAAATTAGTAAAGAAGACACTGTGTGACATCCATGAATTTGACATTCATATTAAAATATTGTTTAAAACAACTGTATTTCTACTGTTACCATTATATGATATGACTCAGGTCATACTCTTGATGAAAAAATAAGGAAGCTAAACTATAAAATACAGACTTTTGACAGCAACGATAAACATACCTTCAAGTAGGGCTGTTTGTCCAAATGCTCTCTCCTGGTTTAGTGGTTCCAGGGTTGTCTTGTTTTCGTAAGAAAGAGACAAAAAGAAGCTTTGCGTCTCTCCACAAGAGCAGCCTTATTGGTTAGACAGTCAGCCGGATCTCTCAGGTTCAGCGTCCAATTGCGTACTGCCTCTGCAGTGGCCTGCTGTCCCATCTGTGCTGGTCCCTAACTGCTCACTGTGTGGGGCTATATTTGGCCCCTGGCTCAGGTTACACAGCCAGACTACTGGCAAGAGGCGAGTGCTGAGGTGGACCTGGGGAACAGAAGGTGGTGGGGACATTTTTATACTGAACTGCCATTTGTTAATTAAACACAGTAAGCGCAGGCTGTTGTGATATTTAGAACATCACACCCATGTTATGCTGTTATAAGCCTGTGGAGGTGGGATTGATGCAACATTTAGTGACTCCACCTGCACTGGCTCCACTTTAAACCCTAGATCTGTGTAATGATGTTGAATGGTTGGCATCTTTTTGTGTAAATCACTTTGGCTAAGTCAAAATTTGTCTTGTTAAGACATTAAAAATGACAGCAGTGTTGCCATTGTGCCCAGCTGAGTTGACCCCCATGACCTAATACTACCCACTGATCTGTTTTACCCTTAGGTACAACAACTAAAAATGGTGCTGGGAGGATTTAGCGCAAATGTGGTGTTGAGTTCAAGGTTCAGGACCTATTTGGTCAAGTTCAGTGCTTCACATATGAAAGTGAAAGGTCTAAATATGCTAAACATTTTCAGCTGTATAACCAGACAGTAAAAGACTTATTTTTAATCATCTTCTGATTTCTTACTAAGAATATCAGAGAAAGATGGTTCAGACTAAAACATTAAGTTAGACAGACACAGATAGTTGAGAGCCTACTTGGTCTATTTCTAGGCTACTATCACATTTTGTGCCCTCAGAGCTATTCTGGTTCTTCATCAATCTACTGATTACAGTTAAGGGCTAGTGATAAGTCCACAAGGAATGTCCACTGTCATAACTACCAAGTATGCACACACATAGACACACAAACATAGGCAGCAAACAACCTGAAATTGTACTTACTTGTCCCCCAAAAGCAATCATTAAGTTTTCATTTAAAACTAACTGAATGATTCAGACTTGTTTCTGTTTGTAATCTAAATAAAAAAAAATAAGAGCAGAACTGGAACATTTCCAGCATTACTTATATTGTATGTGCACAACGCAACCACCAAGTCCTAACATCATGAACTACAGTATGCAGTGTATATTCAGTGTAATATACCATAATTATCAACACAGTTATCATGGGAATCATTTAATCATTTTTTAAAAAATCTATGTTATTTACATTTTGACATTTTATTTTGAAGGTCTACTTGTCTCGATTCAAAAACTTTAAAACCCCAGCTATTTTTCTGTTCCAGTATGTTGTTAACCCTCATCTTGTCACCTTCTGCTTGGAATACTTTGATTGAGCTTCTGGTCTTGTTATCCAACTCAAAAGGTTTGGTCTGCTCTGATTGCTTACTAAATTGACATAAAGATGCTTGACCGACCCTATTATGTGTTAGCTGTGACTAACATTTTCTTAAAGCTCAGATTTGAAGTGACTCCCCATGTCATAATTTGGGGCTCATAAATTTTATGTGAGTAAAAGTATTTTTGAAGTCCATGTTCATGTATTTGATGAGGACATTTTTAAAGCCACAGTGTGTATGAATTTCTGAAAGCTATAATAAAGCTGGCCATAGAAAATTACTTCTGATGCCAAACACAGCTGTGAATGGACAGTGGCCGTCAGAAGTCTTACAGACTTAAATATGTTTTCATCTGTGATACGATCAGGTGCAGGATGACTGCACTACAGGTAACTACTTCAACATTGTGAACATGTGTACTGTCTTCTTCTATGTGCCTTTTATGGCATTATTTATCCCAAACTGTGTTTTTCCACCTGTGAATAAAAGCCGTACTGCAGTTTTAAAGCTCAGCAGGTTCTCATTTCACACAAAGTTGTCTGTCCATTCAGGGACACCGTGGTAAAAATGTGGCTGCTGCCATGTAGACTCAGTAAGTAGATATAAATGACTCATTCTATAATAAAATATATATAAATGCATAACAGTAATTTTATTACTTAAGTCATTAAATTCCAATAAGATCACGATCAATATTAAATGTTTCTGTCATTGACCTTTGATTTTATTACACGCTGTAATTTGAGTGTTTTTCCATGAATATAGAACAAAATATGTAGCCTATATCTATTCATTTTTATCATTTAAAACTTATAGAATGCACAATGAAGACACTAATAAGAGTATAACATGCATAATAACATAAAAAAGTTCAAACATCCTCACACCTTGCTGAATACTAAACCAATTTAAAGCTGGTTAAACATGTTTTAAAATATTTTAAAGTGCTGTTTGAACAGTTTTATTTTAAATATTACCATTTCAGTATTCTCAAACATTTACAACTTGCTTTTCTCTTCTGAGGAGTTTTGTCTCTTAGCGCTTACCGTTGCTCCTCAATAATTGGTCGAAAATAAAATATGGCGGTCTTCACGTAGTTGCGAAAACAGCAGGGAACAAAGCTTACATTTTACATATTTGTAGTGGATATTAGGTCTAGGTATTGTGTTGTATAGTTTTCACTTAGGCTGCTATAAGTTACGATACAGTGAAAAATAATAATGAGTTTCTTTTCGCATTAGCTTAGCGTGCTTGCTAACAAACTTGCTAGCATAACATTTTGACTGGAGGAAGATTTTCATCTGACAGCTTTTCACAGTGAGTGAAGCCCCAGCTAATGAGCACAAACATTGTCTGTTGAGTGATTTTTAGGTAAAACACACTTAACAGTGTTGATACTCGTTGGTATCTATTTTTAATAGGGACCTTGAGGAGTCAGTCAACTTTTTATAACGTCTGTTTTTTAAAAACGTAATACGATTTAATCTGCCTATAAACATCTCATTTGAAAGGGTTCACAGCTTATACTCATGTATTGATTGCTGTATGTTTCATGTAATCCAACTAAAAGACAAAAAAAAAACACCAGCAAATATATATATATATATATATATATATATATATATATATATATATATATATATATATATATATAGCTCATGGTTTATTTATGGAGGTCCCATAGTTGATTCACTAATTGATAAGGTAAAAATGAACAACAGTAAGTACAGCTTTATGTAATAAGTAAAGAAAACTGTTTTTCTGAAACCTTCCAGATTAAATCAGGGGATCACAAGGCTAGGTTTTTATTTATATCTATTTATCTAGCTCTTATACAGAATTCTACCTGAACTTTTCTCATTCTTTTTAGTCCACAACATGCCTGCCTTCCGACAAGTGGGAGAGAAACAACTCCCAAACCCTGTTCTATGTATGGCGTGGTCTCCAAAGAGGGATCTCATTGCTTTGGCCAATACAACTGGAGAGGTGGGTCTAAAACTCCAAAAACTCTCAAAGTAACATGTTTTTGTATTTATTTTTTTTCCTTTTGTGTGTGTAAGTTTTCTGACTTGTGTCTTTCCAAAGTTGCTGCTACATCGCTTGGCTAGCTTCCAGCGTGTTTGGAGCTTACCACCCAGTGAATATACTGGGAGGGAAATCGCTGCACTCGCCTGGAGACCAGATGGCAAAAGTAAGAAATAACTTAACTTTTAATGTGTCGGATGGAATTATGGGAATAATTTACCTTTATTCTGTCTTTAAACCTTAGTATTGGCCTTCAGTCTTGGAGACACAAAGCAGGTGGTCCTCTGTGGTGTTGAGAAAGCGGAGATCCTCCATGTGTTTCCAGTGCAAAGTCCTGTAACTTGCATGCACTGGATGGAGGTGATGGAGGAGAGCAGGTATGCTTGAGGTTGAAGAAACCAACCATATAGTGTTTAATTAGTCAGAAAATATGTAAATGACTTTTTTTTGTTGTGTTTGTTTGTTTTAAAATATTTTTCAGTGTCCTTAGCTCCTTTTATAACTCAGAGGATGAATCCAAACTTTTTCTTCCTAAATTACCAACACTCCCAAAGAGGTAATAGTAGCAATTGTGCAACAATTATGAATTTCCCCAATGGGGATGAATAAAGTATATGTCTATCTATCAGCTGGTAAGAAGACATGTTGTGGTTGAATAACATTTGTCCAAACTTTTCCTCCTCAGCTACAGCACAACTTCAAAGATCTTCAGGTGGGAGTGCATTTTAATGATTTATTCATTAGTCGCTTATAAGAGTTATTTAGCAAATAATTAGCAGGCGAATATATTATCTGTCTGTATCACAGTGAGGAAAAGTCTGATGAGATACTTAATCTTCTGGGAGAAGTCAGGTAAATTATGCTTACTCTTAAATCCGCACATCCAAACACAGAAATCAAGATTTTATAACTTTAGATGGGAAATCTTTCCACCAACGTGTTGTTTCCATGCAGACTGAACGTTCTTGCTCTTGGAGGAGATAACGGCCTTGTGGAGCTTTACGCATATGGGATGTACAAGATAGCTACTCTAGGCAGCGTAAGTCTGTTTTGCTGAGTCATGAGGATTGTCCATGACTCAAATTAATTATGACAAATTATTAAAACTTAAAAGACACAAACACAACGGTTGCACTGCATTGCATGTTTTGTGATAATGACTTTAACGTAAATATAGAAGCAATTGTTAATAAAAAATGACAGCATTTGAACAATATTTGGTATTACAGATAATACAGTACTGCAAACTCATCAATAAATGAACTGAAAAAAATTCTACAGATTTCTGGGATGTGTCGCAGTCTGAGTCTGTCCAGTGATCTCAAATCTCTGTCGATCATTACGGAGGTCAGGTCTGTTGACAACAACCCAGAGATCTGTTACATTCAGGTGAGATTGATGACTTTATTTTTACTTCCAGGCCTTCTCTCTGCTCCAAGCTGCATTTTGCTGTTTGTTTTAACTGCTGTGTTCGTCCTCTAGCTGGACACAGGATTGTTGTCAGACTGTCTCCCTGAGGTTACCAGAATGGCACGCAAGTTCACCCACATCTCCACCCTGCTGCAGTACCTGCACCTCTCACTTACCTGTATGTGTGAAGCGTGGGACGACATCCTCATGCAGATGGACCTTCGTCTCACTAAGTTTGTACAGGTTTGTTGCCTCAAGACACTTTTTCCATGGCAGAAATTAACAAGCACACATTTCTATCTGATATGAGTAAGGATGTCACAGTTTTAAAATTTCAGGTACAATTATTGTCAGAGAAATCATGATTTAATGATTATCAAGATTATAATGTATTAATTAATTTCACAACACTATAAATGTTTAAAATCACATGAACACTCATTACAGGTCTGTTTTATTTATGTATATCTTTTGATTCCAACAGAACAATATAATGTAGCTCTAAAGTTAACAAAAAGCCCCTCAGCTCTGTAAACATAAAAAAATTGCCATATATTACCTCTGAATTTCTCTTGGAGAATTCAGATGATAAAGGCTACAGGACCTCAGCCTGGGTTTGGGAGGTTTCTTTTTGTAAACTACATTAAAATATTTTTGAACATTTCTTTTGAAACAGAGTAGAGAATTTAGAAATCACATAAAAAAACATCTGATTAGCTTTGACTTCAAGCTGTCCTTTAGCAGAAAAACTGCTGAGAAAGAGACGGCGAGTGCCAGCCCACTAACCAACCAACCAACCAGGATATGGCTGGACTCAGCAACATAAGAATAAAAAAACAAAGACAGAAATCAACACAAATAATGGAAATAAAGTGAAAGATTAGAAAGATGACAGGTAAAAAAAAAAAGAATTAGGTTTAAAAAAAAGTATGTAATTAAATAGGTGATTAAGTAAGTATAACCAGAACCGTGAAAATAGATAAAGAAGACCATATTTGTAATTAAATACAATTTCCTCTTCAGGACATTTTACACTGACAACTAAAAAAAGGCATTAACTTCACACCGAGTTGAAGTTTGTACAATAAAACCATCCATCAAAAAAAGTTGTTTTGTTTTTTTGTTGGTTTTTTTTCCACCTGTGAAATGCACCGTTCAATGAAAGCTGCTTATTAAATGGTTGTTATTATTAAGTGGTGAAACATCCATCCATCATCTATCTTATTCCAATGCACGGACATGGGGGACTGGAGCCTGTTCCAGCATCTAATGGCTAAGAAGCATGGTACACCTGGATAGGTCGCCAGTCAATCGCAGGGCTGTGGTGAAACATACTGGATGCATTTCCTCCTTTCACTGAAACTATTCATGTCATGTTTTATAGGCTGGTGAGCTGGTCTTTTCCTTTTTTCTGTGACTACAGAAATCTGACATGGGTGACATACTCTCCCACGCTAAGACTCCTCTTCTGCAACTGACATGGAACAAAAACAAAGCAACACAAGCTGTTACTCGCGGATGTTGCATAACTTTGATTTCGATCTGAGTTGAGCTGATCTGCTGATATAATTCAGGCATAATCTTTTATGGAAAGTGACATTGACATTGAGGGATCTTTACAATATATTAATCGTGGTGTTTAATACAGGGATGAATTGTTAAATCAAGTAATCATGACATCTCTACTTATGGGTACAGCTTTTGAAAAGCAGACAGGGTCAGAGCTGTTTTATCTCCATTTTCTGATTTAGAAGAAGAGAATTCTGCTCCTATCAGGGATTTCCTAAAATAGAGCGACAACAAGCAATCTGCGCCTGAAAAGTCCAGATAGTTTCAACATGAAACTCTTGGTGCAGTTGAACGAAAATGCAGCAAATTGTGAAAAAGATGTCATTTCTCAGAGAAAATATACTGTTTGCACTTGGAATAAATAGCAGTCTTGTCGTCTGTCTGTGCAGGAAAAAAACACAAGCACCCAAGTTCAAGATGAGTTCCTGGAGCTTCTGCTGTGGGGACAGTCAAGGTGGGAAAACAAGGACTTTTCATCATTGTTATGTTGTAGCGTCTGGAGTCTCCTGTAGATGGTAGCAACTGATTTTGAGCTGGTTAAACTTCTTTTTGGAGGATTTGATTTGATGCTAGTCTGTATAATTTTCTTTAATTTGGCTCTTTGTTTTCAGCCCTGAACTTCAGGCTCTTCTCATGAACCAGCTGACTGTCAAGGTGAGACGAAGAGGAATCAAAACAGAAACGGTTTTTAAGATAAATGACATTATTATTTTGTGTCTTTTCACGTGTGTTCATTACAATTCTGTCCTAGGGTCTGAAAAAGCTTGGCCAGTCCATTGAGTCTTCTTACTCCAGTATCCAGAAGCTAGTGATCAGCCACCTGCAGAGGTATTTTCTTTTATTTCTCATCAATGCTTCCTGCTGCCCGAGCCCCTCTGATGTAAAATCTTTTCCTACCTTCGGCTCACTGCAGTGGCTCTGAGGCTCTGCTGTATCACCTCAGTGAGGTGAGAGGAATGTCCTTATGGAAACAGAAGTTTGAGCCCCTTGGTCTGGATTCCTCTGCTATAGAAGGTACCAGTTTATACATGCAATGACTGAAATGAATCTCGTTCTCATAAGTAAACACGTTTGTTTTGTGTTTGTAGGTGCTATCACTGCTGTGGGCTCCTTCTCTCTCAAAGCCAACGAACTTCTGCAGTAAGTTTCTAACTAGACACATAAATCATTTCTTTGTATGTCCTTTTGTTTTCTCCTGTGTTTCTTCCTTTTACTTTATCATCTAGGGTGATTGACAAGAGTATGAAAAACTTCAAAGCCTTTTTTCGGTGGCTGTATGTAGGTAAGAGTTAGTCTTGTGTCAGCTGTCGCTTGTTGATTCATTAGTGTGAGCATAAGGCATGAAATATGACATGCATTATCTTCTAAGACTAAATTCTTAAGAGGTTTAATTGTTTATTTCACTACAGCCATGTTGAGAATGTGTGAGGAACATGTACCACCAGAGCTGAACAAGGTAAGCTACAGTCCTGGACCTTTGTTGCTAGATTTTTGCTTTCATGATGCTCCAAATGTTTTCTATTGGTGGAAGGCAGGCCAGTTCAGCATCTGGACTCTTCTCCTGTGAAGCCATGCTGCTGTGATGGATGCAGGATGTGGTTCAGCATTGTCTTGCTGAAACCTGCAAGGCCTTCCCTGAAAGAGATGTCTGCATCATCAGCATCCAGTTTTAACCTTCAGCCTTGTCACGTGTGCACAGAGATTCCTTTTGATTCTCTGAATATTTTAATGATATCATACACTGTAGATGGTGGGATCTTTAAAGTCTTCACAGTTTTACATTGAAGAACATTTTTCTTAAATTGTTTCATACATTTTAAATCCAGTTTGTCTCAGATTGGTGAAGGTCTGTCCATCTTTACATCTGAGAGGCTCTGCCTCTCTGAAATGCTCCTTTTATATCCAGTCACATTACTAATCTGTTGCTAATTAACCTAAATAGTTGTTAAATGCTCCTCCAGTTGTTTTTGATTTGTACCAATTACTTTTGCAGCCTTTTGTTGCCCCTGCTTCAAGTGGTGTTGCTGCCATCAAACTCAAAATGAGCTAATATTTTCCATCAAATGACAAATCTTATTTTAAACATCCTTGTTGTTTATGCTCTATTTGAGAATAATGTTTTCCAAGTTGTCATTTACTTTTTACACAGAAACCCATTTTTTTTAAATTGGTATTGTAGACAAATTATAAACTTATTGTTTTCCTGGTGTAATTTTGCAATTATATTTAATTCCTCAGATGACTCAGAAGGACATTGCCTTTGTTGCTGACTTTTTGTCTGAGCATTTTAGTGAGGTGAGACAAGCACAAGATCACTCTGATAAATTAAGAAATATGTCAACGTTGTTTTGGACTTTTTTTTTTTGGACAATTCTATTTTATGGCTTTGTGTTTTAATAGAATGAGGAACTCTTTGATCGTAAAGGGAAGTACTTCAACGTGGAACGAGTTGGTCAGGTAAGTGGGATTGTACCTAACAGCTGCAAGTGTTTTTTAATAGAAGTGCTGTCTAAGTTCGCTGAATCATATTTTATGTGGACATTTACAGTACCTAAAAGATGAGGATGAGGACCTTGTGTCTCCGCCCAGTACTAAGGGGAACCAGTGGCTGAAGTTTTTACAGGAGAGCACACACCTGAAAGGTTTATAATGATTTGAATTTGCATTTGACTGTTTGAGAAATTTTAACTATAAATTCCACTGCAGTAACTATCTGATGATATATTTGATTTGCTACTTTAGAGAGCCCTTTGCTGTTCCCGTCGTTTCCACAAAAATCTTTACACTTTGTCAAGAGGATGATGGAGAATGTGATTGAGCACTGTTTACAGAAACCTGCAGTGAGTTCATCAGCACAATGAAGTTTTTTTTTTTTTATCATGTCTTGGCTTTCAGTGCCTGGTCACATCTCCTGTTGATCAGATTTAATTATGTATACATGCTTGCAGGAAGTAATTGGGAAGTCTGTAAAGCAGGCTGTCTTTTTGCCTCTGTACACCGTGCCAGAGAGGTATAATCTCATGTGTCTGCTTTTGATAATTATGTCTAAAATGATGCAGTTAAATTTAAATGAAATGTAATTAATGTGATTACACTTTTATTTGTCTCTAGTTCAGAAAACACTCCACGACTTTTTGAACTTCCATCTTTGTACGTGAGACGCAATCATCATCATCAGCATTTAATATGTGTGACAACAAGATCAGAGTTCATGTCAGTGATATTTCTTGGTTGTTCATAGGTGGAATGACAAAAAGGCCAAAATGCACTGTGTTGTGTTCTGCATGCCAGAGATTTCACCATACAAACTCTACCTGCTACGGAAAGGAACCGACCCAAACAGGTGCAGGACTGATGAGAGATTGAGTTTCCTTGTACATGATATTTAATTTCTGCTTGTAACACAGTGTTGTTGTTTTTTTTTTTTCTTGTGCAGACACATACCAAACATTGTAACGTCAATTGACCTCAGCCATCATCTTGACAATGCAGACGACGACAGTCCTGAAGCCCAGTGAGCATCTCTTACATCGTTAATTGCCCGAGTTCATTTAACACCTCGGCTGGTGAAAGTGTCACTTGCTTTGTTATTTATCATTGGCTTCTTTTTCAGGTCTCACTGTGCTTACAGCTGCCTGGATGCTCGTTTCTATGACGATGAAATGCTAACAGTGGTTTTGCAAGGATCGGGGGAGCAGAACAGCAGGCGTGTCCTGGCTCAGCTTCCTCTTGCCTCCAACTTAACATGTGAGACTGAATTCAGCTGGGAGCCCAACCTGAGGTGTGTTTATGCCTTTTCATACATATAAAAATATAGAAGCACTTCTTGTATTCATCCGTTCTTGTATGAGGTGCTCTTTGGAGAGAGTAGAGTAGATGGTACAAAAACTCCAAGAAACTCTCCTTCAAAAATAACTAAAATACCTTTATTTTGATGACAGAGTTATTAACTGTAATGATTACGCCATAGACATAAGGGCATTTTAGTGATTTTTTTTTCCCATTGGAATATACTTGAAGACGAGTGTGACATGCATAATCAAAGTGCTTGAATATTTAGCAAGTTTTAATAATATTTGTCAATAGATGAATAAATGATAGGAGAAAAACAACTTGGCCATGTTACAGCTGCATAAAACCAAATTAAGATAGCCATGAGCTAATGATGCAATGGTCTAAAATTAACTCTGCAGTATGATGTAACACATTCAGTAAAAGTGTCTTGCTGCAATTCAGTTTTAATATTGTATAACTGGCAAAATAAAATCCTTAAACCACCATATGTGTCACCCTCGATCACCTGAACATCAATTATCAGTTTGCCTGCAAAGGTTTTAGCGAACTTAAACAAACTTCAGGCTAATTACGTTTGTTTAGTTTGTTTAGTTTTTATTTGTTGTTTACAGGTCAGTGCTCATTTAAACAGCAACATCCTGGCAGATAACAGCAGCCACAGATGCAGATGAGGGAAAAAATAAGTCTAAATCTGAAAAACGTTATGCCAGCTAATAATTTATCACAAGCGCTAATTTCAAAGCACTTGATCCAGATATCAGGGACTTTTTAAATCTTACACGCCACATTAAAATTTAAATATTTTCAAGCATTTGCTGCACCTGTAGAAAGCTTTTTTCATTTCTTTTAAAATATGGTCAAAACATTGTATAAAGATGAAGGAACGCAACCACAACCTGAACATAGCGGATGTCACCTGTATCATCAGATTGGACCAGCAGAGCAGTAACATCCCGTCCCAGGGTCTGGTGTTGGGGAATCAGTGGCGTGAACTGGAAAACATGAAGGCACAGTTTCTTGCTGTCAATGGAATCCGCAAAGTGGCCTGTGTGGTATGTTAAATATGCAGAATCATTCTCTGAATTCATTTAAGTGATTAACCATTTTTTCTCTCCCAGCACAATGTTAGTATGCTGTTGCCAAACATCTGCTTTTTCTTTCCTACCAGCTGAGTGCCAACCTGAGGCACATACGTGTTTTTGAGATGGATGTAGAAGATGAGGATGACGAAGGAGCGGACTCCCAGAATGTGAGCGCTGACCAGGACGGGCTGGAAACTACCGTAACCAGCCAGAACCCGGGAGAGGAGAGCTTAGAGACTGAGGGTGAAGCTGGAGAGCAGGAAGGAGATGCATTTAAAAAAATTGAGGAGCAGCTTGAGTCTGAAGAAGCCCCAGAACTCCTGTAAAATCCAAAATAAAAAGAGGAAAAAGCACTTGACTCAATCGTTTATTGCAAAAGGTTTAGATATTTTTATATACATTTTTTTTTCTTGGCTGGTGGAGTCAGCAGCTGCCGATCTTTGCTTGCTGGGGCCTCCTCTGCCGCCCTCTGGGTGGGTCCGGGGTGGTCTTCATGGAGGGGTGGCTTGGATTTGTGCTCCAGGATTGCTGCTGATCACCTGGGTCTCTGGGCCTCCCTAGTCTTCCTCTAGCCTCTGTAGAGGTGTGATCGTGTTTGCACAAACTGATCAGTTGTTCAGTGGGTTTATAGACTAAGAGCTACTTTTGAATAAGTTTGTGTGTGTGTGTGTGTATTTCTGGTACTTGGTTGATGTTGTGATACATGTTTTTTTTTTTTTCCAGAACTCTTGATTGTCAGCTTTGTTTTTTTCTGTAAAAGCCAAAGGAAATCCTCTGTTGTGTTTCTGTACAGGTGTAGCAGTTAGTTGTCTGGTGTTAGTTTGGATTGAAGGGTCATTGCCTTCTGTCTGTTGTATCTTTGTCTTTCTTTTTCTACTTTCCTTTTTACTTTTCTTCACTATTCTCCTTTTTTTCCTGTCCCCTCCAGTGAGGTCCATTAAGATTACATAAATTCCACAATTCAAAATAAATAAAGAATATTAAAATAAATAAATAAACTATATTATGAAGAGGAACATTATACCCTTAAAGCTCACCGCAGCCAGACCATCATTCTGCTTGAGTAGATGCTGGATAGGACAAGTTTTAAAAAAAAAACACTCACACTGAAAAAAAAAAGATTTTTTTTTTTGCATGTTTCCTGTAGAAATTAGATTACTTTTAATCACTTTAGGTTAATTCATGACTTAATATTAAGACCATATCAAATGTAATAAATTTACATTTTAATAAATCAGATTAGTACCTAAGATTAATAAAATACTATTTGTTGATTCATTTGTGTAACTACGAGTTTTTGTTTATTTTTTTAAAGTTAGGACTTTTTTTTACCGACGTGGTTATGTACATGAACGCGCAAATAGGTGTTGGTTACGTGCACCCTCTCGATACCAACGCCATGACGTATGATATCCGCCGCCTGTTGGTCTTTCACAGTTGGTGACGAGTATTATGAAAATGGCCTCGACCCTTCCCGTAAGCGCGAATATCCAGAGAAGATGACGACGCTGAGTCAGTTCAGCACCCAAGTGTCTTCTTTGAACACGTAGAAAATAGTGAAGTTAACTAAAGGAGAGAGACTTGGCAAAGAAACGCCAAAAAATACCCCAGACCACTGCATATTTTCGTTGGTCTGAGGAGCCACCATGGAGGATATCAACTCTAATATCAACGCCGACTTGGAGGTGCGGAAGCTCCAGGACTTGGTGAAAAAACTCGAGCAACAAAACGAACAGCTTCGGAGTAGGTCTACGATGTTGTCCTCGTCCGGAGCGATGTCAGGGAACCACAGACCCCTCAGCGCCGGATACGACCCGTCGTCCCTGTCAATGGGAATGGCAGCCGGTCTGGCCGGCTTCCCTGGGGTGGGGTTCGTCGGTACGGGCGGCTACGGTGGGGTTTTGGAAAATAACCGTTGTTTGAGCCCCAGACTGTCTTACGACGGCATCAGTTTCAGGAGGCCGTATGAATGTGAAGGGGCATCTGCTGTCACCTCTATGCCAAGTATGAACTCACTTTACTCAGACACCACCGGCGGATTTATGGCTGAGGGGGAAACCTCAATCCTAGATGAAGTGGAAATCTTAGATCTCGAAGACATGGATTGCCTACAAGAAGACGAGGACAGCTGGTGAGTGACAGGTTTGTCTTGGGAGGTAACTTGCCTAAACAGCAGTATTTGTGTCTTTTGGGTTGGGTGACTTTAATTGCTTGGGCACAGCTGCTCAACACATTAGCTGCCATGACAAACGTCTGGCATAAACAATCGTCTCAGCAGCTTCTGTGAAATCTGAAGGAGCCCCATTGTGGGATCACTGACTAAAGGATATTGTTTGAAAACTCATATCGGCGATGTCAAGCCACCACTTTGACCGCCTGACCAGATTGTGTTGTCACAATCACAGCCATTTTCATATCACTTTGCTATTTCCTACCTTGCTGCACTTGTTTAAGAGAAACATTATTAGGCCTCAGAGGCACATGCTCTCATCTGTCAGGCGCCACGACCCTGAGGTCCCAAATGATCTTTTGGACCGTTTTGGTGTTGTGGGAGATTGCTTGGCTTGTCATTGTAGCAGGAAATCAGTGTGTACTGTAAAAATCAAAGTTGTTTTCCTGCTCAGCAGCCATGTGGGAGATGTAGCCATGGCTATATTCCTCCTCTGAATTCCCCTCAGGACAGCATTTGGCCCACAGTTACAAGTGCTGTGCAGTGTGCAGCACTAACTGAGAAAATGTGAAATAGGGTGGTTTACTTATCATGCAGAAGTAAAAGTTATGGCTTATCCATACTAACTGTTGATCAGGAGCATTGCATTTGCAGGGATCAGAAACAATGTCTGTTTAATATAAAATAAGCAGGTCATATCAGTGTCTTGCAGACAGTGATTACGATTTGGCAATGTGTCCTGCTTGTTGTCAGAATTAATCTCAGCCCACAAGTCCATAACTTTTCTTAATCCTCTCCCTTGCACCGTGTTTGTATTGTTTATTACATTTTAAAAATGTGTCTCTGTATAAAACAACTAATTGTAAAAATGCTCCACACTGGTTTAAACTGGCAGAGTATGCACTCTGTTGTCAGACATGTAGATATGAGTAGCACGCTTTAAGAGAAGATTTGTGACAGAACTGGAGTAGCTATTCATAAGGAAACTGTTGACATGAATGTAGTGATGGCCCTTCCTTGGATAATGGTTATTTAGCATGCCTGGGAGAGGTTTCTGTTGTAGTAATGATACTGTAATAGGCAACATTAGAGCATAGCTCTTGATGCAACCTATTGACGGATGCTAAAGCTGCGACAACAAGGGCTATATCTTCTGTGTCAAGGCTGTAAATGTGCTGAGTGGTTTTGGAAATAATGAGCATGCACCTACACTGACATACTCCATCTGACCCACAGGAATATTTTATGCACACTAGAAGAAGATAAAAAAACATTTAGCTTGTTGTTAAAGATAAGCCCTTTTTTCATTGTAATTACTTGAGGTACCCATTGTCCAAATCAGCAGAGCAAACTCCTGTTTTTGTATGCTGCTTGCTGCAGTACGTCTGTGCCAGCAACAGATTCCCTCGATATCAGACTACTTTCAGACATTGCTCACTCATGCTCAACAGAGCCGGTCTCATTATGCCCAGCCTGTTTTGTCTGGCCTCTGCATCAGATTGCTATCTGGGATTACCCCGTAGTGCCCAGCTCTTGCCAGCTCCTGTCACAGACTCCTGTAATCCAATGAATTAGCATCAGAGAGGATTTAAAATGCTCCCTGCTGCTGCAGCACTCTGCCTTTCAATAGACATTACATTCATTTTAACTTTGCGTTAGTGACACATATGATTGTTTCACAGCTGGGAATATGATGACGTCGATTTACAAGGGTCCGTGCCACATGTGAATGGCTGTCATTGTGCTGATAAACAATGAAATGTGCAGTCCCAATTTCAAGCTTGTATTTCCCTGCACATGCTTTAATTTGCCTGTAATGTCTTTGTTTTCATCATGAAAGGCTGAAACTGTGCTGACAGCTGCTGACTCGCATTCCTCCTGACTGAAAACTCTTCTTTACTATTCTCCTCTGTAAACACACATTTATATTACTCATATAACTTAAAAGGATGAATAAAAGATGTAATAAAATGAGTAAAACTGGAGCCCAGGATTATCATATATGAGGTTTGGCAGGTGTTAGCTGTCACAGCTGGTGTACATATAGAGGAAGAAGCCACAATTTATGTTAATTTAAGTCAACTGTGTTTTCCATTTCCAGGTTATATGAGGCAAAATTGAACAGTCCCCTGCAAAAATCCTTGAGTCCTATTGTGTGGTGCCGTCAAGCTTTGGACAACCCTAGCCCTGAGATGGAGTCGGCCAAGCGCTCCCTCATCCACAGACTGGACCTCACCATGTCAGGTAAACAGAAACATGAGCTGGCTGCTTGATAAACGGCAGGAGATGTTGAAAGTACCAAACAGCAGGGATGCACTTTGTTTTCTTTGAGCATGTTAGAGGTCCGTTACAAATTCTGGCTTTGTTTGGTATTTCATTAAAAAACTGACTTTTTGCATTTACATTTCTTATAGAAAAACATTCTTGTATTGATTAGGATGGATCCAGTCTCAGTATGAAATTTTGGTGAAGTTGATCAGTATTTTAGCTAACAAAGGTTCCCTGGTCAGGAGCATTTTTTAGCTTCTGTTGGTACTTTATTTCTCACCGTGGTGAAATTAAATCTATCTTATTTTTATTGTTTAAAGCAAATAAGCATGGAGAAGTAAGAAGACCTTCCACTTGCAGTTGCAGTGTGCACATTGTGTTTCCATTTTTTTCACTTTGCATTCACAAAGCAAATCTGATTGCCAACCAGTTTATTTATAAATGTTCGGTTTGAATTTTAACTCACATGTAACTTAAGTTGAAGAGAAAGTAAGGGAAAGTAAAAGATATTGACCTATCTGGATCAGTGCAGAAATGCTGACTTACTGCATTTCTGCCAGTAAGTCTGATTTGTTTCTGGTGAGAGCTGGACTCTGTGCTGGCCTTTGTCACAGATTCTGGGCCTATGCTTTTTGCAGATGATGTGGTTCTGTTAGCTTTATCAGGCTGTGATCTCTAACTCCGAATGGAGCGCCGAACAGCCGAGTGTAAAGCAGCTGGGATGCCAATCAGCACCTTCAAATCTGAGACCATGTTACTCAACTGGAAAAGTGTTTGCTTCAGGTCAGAAATGAAGTCCTGCTTCATAAGAAAGAGTTCAAGTATCTTGGGGTCTTGTTCATGGGCAAAGAAGAATGGAGTGGGAGATCACCGGGTGCATTAGTATGGCATTAGCAGTGATGAGGACTTTGCATTAGTTTTATTGCTGAAACGCAGTGAAACTACATTCTTACGCTCACCTGTGGTTATGCGAGTTGGGTAGAGACCGAAAGAGTGAGATTGCGAAAACAAGCAGCCTAAGTAAGTGTCCTCTGCTTGGTGGCTGGGCTGTCTCTTGGATAGGGTAAGAAGTTTACCCCTAGTTTCCACCGGGTACGTGTGGGCCAGGTTACGGCTGCGCCACGGCCTTCGCAGCTATTCGTGGCCATTTTAGTCATGGTTTGGTTCACACCGGGCGCACCACGGTCTGTGTCAGAAGCGTCCCAGAAGCGCCTTGTTGCAGCTTTCCACTAAACATACGTGCCAAGTCTATTTTTGACTTAGCACACGTCCAGAACCTGTCAAACTCAGCAGCTCATATAGGGGCAGACAGGAAATCAGACACGGGAGCAGTGTAAAAGTTTCTGGGAATTTTTTAAATAAAAGCCCCTGTGCAGATCTGTGCTCGGTGAACCATGTAAACATTACATCATTAATTGGGCAGGGTCACGAGATTCTCCAATTCTCCTGTGATTTTCAGATCCAGTTAAGTGAACTTAACTCGCGGGTGCTCTGCACCAGACATGCTTCTGGTGTGGATTGACGCGCAACGTAGGTCGGAACAATAGCGCGACGCAGCCGTAATGCGGCGCACATGCACCCGGTGCAGGCACCTGGTGGAAATGAGGGGTCAGTCTTCTGAGAGGTGCTTGGAGTAGACCCAGTGCTCTTCCACAGAGGAGCCAGATGAGGTGCTTTGGATATCTGGTTAGGATATTTTGGATACCTTCCTGAGGAGGTTTTCCAAGCACATCCTACTGGGGAGAAACGCAGAAGAAGACCCAGAACAAGTTGGAGGGACTATGCCTCTTGGGTGGCCTGAGAACACCTCAGTATACACCGGGGGAGCTTAAAGAAGTGGGTCTGTCTGCTTAGGCTACTGCCCCTGTGACTCAACTTTATATATGTGGTGGAGAATTGATGGATGGATTAAATATAGTTAAAGCAATTTCTTTTCTGCCTGAGTAGCATACATGAGCTTATTGCTAACTTTACTGAAAGTTTTAATATTTGTCATAATTTTACAATGTCAATGCTTTTGAAACATAAAAGGGGAAAAAGTAAATATCACTCTTTATTTTTTTAACCTATAAATATCCCCTACCATTAAAAAGAAAACAACAAACACAGCTGAACCATCACATATGTTGGCTTGTGTAGTTCAGCTTTTCTTATCCAACAGGAAAATCAAGATCAACAGCTGACAGATTAATTGTGATTTGAAGTCACTAGATTGTCTTACAAGTCATCTGATTGGTTTAGGCTTTATTTTCCATTAAAGTGAAAGGAAAAGAGGTACAATGACTTGGTAGAATTTGGACGCTTATCTCATGGCCATAACTACCTTGAGCAATCGCTCTGCTGTTTCCATCCAATAAAAGCAGGCAGGCAGAAGAGTGATGTTGAAAAATAAGCTTTTTTCTTGCAGTTTTTATTGAGGAATATCAGGAAATTATAGTAGACCATGGAAAAGACAGTATTGTAGATTATAGATACTGTGATTGCACCTGTTTTGTGTGCTTCAGACATAAAAGGTATTTACTTGTTAATATATACAGAAATGAAAGCCGTCCTAAACTGGTCCAAGCAACAGAACGAACGTGAACCAGCACAAAGCAGCTGGATTTATCTTGTCTAGAATGGCAGACTCACTCGCTCAGTTGAGTGTAAAATACACACAAACACAACATTACTAAACCTAATTCAACTGCAGTATATCCACGATGCAGTATATCCATGATGCAGTATATCCACGATGCAGGATATATACGATGCCGCTCCCGTTTACTGCCTGTGCAGTTTCCTTTTCTTGAGTTTTTGACCGCCCATAATTATAGTCAGTGCTTCAGGGAGGACAGGCTTTAAATCCTTGCTGCTAAACTGAGAAGGGTCATTTCCATTTTGACAGTGGTATGCCCATGTGACAGATCATGTTGAGCAATAGGCCACTGAAGGTTGTTCACTGGGATAGATGTGATTCTCCCTGGTCTGTTGTGCAAGAGACAACACCAGCACAAACACACTTCCTCTTCTAGGGATATTGTCATTTGTTAAATAGAGACTCCTAAAATAGTTCCCTTGTGGATAATTTTGCTTCAGGTAGAAGTTGTAAATGATTAAATCTGGTATGTTGAGAGCAGTCAGCTTTCCACTTGTTAGGAGTTTAGAGAATTCTGCTTATTAGTGGCGATATCATCTCTGTACATGTGGATGCGTGAGAATGCCATTCAAGTCTGGCCTTAACATAACCACCCACCCACCCCCCTGCTGCTGATCCTACTCTATCCCATCTTCACTTCACTCTTCACTTGGCAGTCATGGATTTTTTTTCCCTGCACACTATGTTCTGAGAATATTTGTGTGTGAGAAACTCAGTAGACACACCCATGTGCCTCCCAGCTACTTGTCTTCTCACCCAGTCTCTAACAAGAGCGTGGAAATCCTGTTGCCATGGTGTTGCTTGCTTGAGTCAATGTTAGCATCAGAGAAACCATTTGCCTTTGCTCTCTTATGCTACAAGTACACGCTCATACAAGACAGTCACACATTTAAACATGACTTTAGGTTTTGTTTGAAAATGGTGACCAAGTCTTTTGTGAGAGCACACCCAGTTAAAATCAAAACTCCAGATGATGTGTCTAAGTTACATAACAGGGAGGACAGGCCTGGGAGATACTTCCCTGAGTTAGCGCTTCAAGTCAGACACAACTTTCCCCATGTCAGGCAACCCCGATGAGCAATGAAAGAATTTCATGGCAGTAGCTAAACAATCAAACACAGTTCTGTGGTTTGACAGCTGTAGTTTGGTGGAGAGATCCCAGCCACATAGCTGACCTGCCATGTTTACTGCTTACAGAGGCTTTGACTTTTCAAAGACCTCTGAGTCTGAACAGTTTGTTCATCTCCTTCTTGTCCAGATTTATCCCTTCTCTCCTTTGTGGTGTTTATCTCCCTCAACACAAGCTTCTGTTTGTTCTTCTCTTGTGATACATTTGCAGCTCTGCAGTTTTTTTTTTTTTGTTTGTTTTTTACTTTTTTTTTTGTATTGAATAGACTTCAATGCCACAATTTGTCTTCTGTTTCTTCAAACATTTAAGCCCACTTGGCCTTAAGCAACTTGATATGTGCTGGCTCATTTGGTGTTCCTCTAATTTTCCCTGTGAAAACAACCTTCAGGTTTCTACATCTGAAAAGGAAAGCTTCAAATCAAAGTAAACCAAAGTAACATTAATCACAGCAGGTCAGAGCAGCATTTCCTTTCCTTTATTCTGTCTTTGCTTTTTTATTTTTGGATATGAGAATTTGAGGGCACACTATTTTTGTTGGTCCCTGGGCAACGGATCCCTTTAGATTGGTCTGCTTCACTGTGTAATAAGTCTGCTACTAGAGCTGCTGTGATGAATACATTACCTATTTCTACCCCCAAGTCCTCTGACACTCAGCCTCTGGCAAGGTCCAAATTGGCTGCAGAGCCTCTAGTGTTTTGTGGTTTCGTCATGTCTTGAGTCATGTTTTTACTGTAAGCCTCATATTTTTGTGTAGCTGCATACTCTAAACCAGGGCTACTCAATTCGGTCCTACAATGTGTCCCTGCTCCAACACACCTGACTCAAATTAACGAGTCATTGTGCAGAACTTCATAGGCTGTTGGATCTATTTAATTTGAGTCATGTGTATTGGAGCAGGGATAAACTGAACACCTGCTAAATTAAGACCAAATTAAGTATCCCTGATCTAAACTGTGTCTGATAGGATAGTCATCAGGTGAACTATTTAGATGTGTACGTACAGAAAACAAAGCATCTGCTGTTTTATTGTGTGCAGCATTACAGACTTACATGTTGCGGTGTTGTTGACATTTCTCAGTAGCTGATCTGTGAAGATGGCAGCAGACTGGACATGGTTGTATTTTCTAAATAATGCACGAAGACAGAGTGCAGAGCTTAAGCGAGAAAGTGAAAGGAGGAAGCTGCTTTCCAGTCACCGCAGAGCTGTTTGAAAAACACAAAAAACAAAACAAAAAACATACAATTAGATGTGAAGAAAAACAGGGATGGGAAAAGTGTTGATCTCAGACACACTCATCATCCAAACCACCAGAAGTTTCCCAGTGACCAGCAGCCTGAGTCTGATCTCATGACTGAGACCGTGGAGCTCTTGACTGGAGCCTCTTGACAACTGCTTTGCAGGGTTTCACAGAGAATTGCATTGTGCTGTGTGCATGGTTGAATACTGCATATTGTCTCTTGTTTTTCCTCAGCTAATGATGCAGGAACTCTATCAGGCCCACATTCAGCATATGGTGTAAGAGACTCGACCAGAATGACTGCACAGTGCAGAGCTTTCATAGTGGCGACTGACTCGGTTCAGGCACACTGTAGTTAAACACCGAGAGACTGGCTGAATCGGAGGCATTAACTAGAAACATTGTGATGGCATAATGAACAAGCAAAAGATTTCTACTTTCTGCTTGTAATATTACAAGGTGTCATTTACGTTAAGCTGCTTATTTCAAGTCTGTGCCCCACCATGGCCTTACCATGAGGGCTGGGCGATTAATCGATAAAATCGATAAATCGAATTTTCCATTTCTGGAGATTTATTTTTATGAAAATCGGGATTTTTTTTTCCATAGTTAGTTAGCAGCAGACTTAGCCCTCCGTTCACACCAGAACGGTGTTTGTCTGACAGATTTTCAGTGAAGTGACCCTTCACTCACGCCTGGGATTTAGCTGTGCATAAAACTGCGGTGAGAAATGCTGCTCTCTATGAGATGCAGAAATCAACTTAACCCACAAACCCTAGTTAAGAGACAACCTTCATCAGGGGAATAATTCCTGCAGTGGATCCTGTATGATAAGGATCCAGATGGAAAGAGATCACGGATGCATTGTGTCGCATATTTCTATGTTAGATATGAAGTCATTTATATGATGGAAAAGCTATGACATTATATGCTTTATTTTTGCTGGCATTCATCTATAGAAAACAAATAAGTGTTTTTAATAAGTTTATTTATGTTTTGTCAAAGAAAAGAAAAAAAATCGATTAAAATCGGAAATCGGATTTGGTTATAAAAAAATCTGAGATTTTATTTTTAGGCCATATCGCCCAGCCCTACTTACCATCAAATATTTTATAGTCCTGCCTTTGCATTGAGCAGATAAAAAGTTAGACTCAGGCTGACTGGGTGTAACCACAGAGTAACTGCACAGTAGTATCATATAAATAATAATAAAAAAAAAGCTAAATGTTTTTCATTGTCACGTCTTTTTTTTGGCTTTTTACTTGTAAATTAGGATGTGAAAGAACCTGATATTATTGTGAGAATCAATTTAGATTATTGTCTAGTCAGTGTATCATCAGATTAAATTAAATAATTCTCTCTCCTAATGCTGGGTGATGTCAAAGAATGACTGGACATTTGCATAAAACAAAAATAATCTAAAAATGTTGACAGCAAAGACTGGACTCAGTTTTTAAATTAAACTACGGATAATCTCATGTGACATTGTGCTTTATTTGTGTTCTGACTCTGCAGCCAACAAGCACAGGAGCCTGTATGGAAGTCCCTACCTCCAGCAGGGTTATGGGAGCCCCTATAGCTCAAATGCCGCTAACAGCCCTTACAGCAGTGGCTTCAACTCCCCCTCCTCAACCCCCTGCAGAGTGCCCATTGTCAGACAGCAGCTAATGCCCACTAACGCAGGTATGGGTCCCTTTGTTCAGTTTTTTACGAGTTATTTGCTTAATAGGAGACTGAGATGTTCACTAACGATTTCTCCACCAGTACACCAGCGAAATGCAGCAGCAGACAGGAATCCTCCAGCTATTAGTCCACAGTCATCAGTGGACAGCGAGCTAAGCACATCGGAGATGGACGAAGACTCAGTGGGCTCCTCGACTACCTACAAACTCAATGATGTCACTGATGTCCAGATAATGGCGCGCATGCAGGAAGAAAGTATGAACCCGGAACAGCTTCACCTCCAGCGGTCTTCTCTGGTTTTGTTGAGCTGTTTATTTTACAGTGTTTGTTTGTTGACAGGTTTGAGGCAGGAGTATGCTGCGACGGCTTCCAGACGGAGCTCTGGCTCGTCCTGCCACTCACTGCGACGCAGCACTCTCAGTGACCAGGATTTAGATGCGCACAGTCTGGAGGACGAGGAGGAGGCGGTGCACCTGTCCTTTGCCTTGCCATCCAACCGCTTTAGCCCCTCCCCTCGCCACTCCCCGCGCGCCTCACCCAGGAATTCTCCCCGTTCACGCTCCCCAGCTCGTTCCATTGAATATAGCCGCGGTTCGCCGCAGCCCATCATCAGCCGCCTGCAGCAGCCTCGTCACTCCCTGCAGGGCCACGACCTGCAGACCAACGTGGTGAAAAATGAAGGTAAACGGAGCAACTTTTAAACATTTTCAGGCCCTGTCGTTCAGGATGAGCTAACTCCCCCATGTGCTGCTGTTGCAGAAAAACTGCGTCGTAGTCTTCCCAACCTCACACGCTCGTCAGCGGCGGTGGCTGCAGCACAGACGCCAGAACCTGTGAAGAGCAGCCGCAGCTGCGAATCCAACCTGCAAGTGCCAAACGGTGGCTCTCCTCGACACCAGAGCCAGTCTGCAAGTGAGCATTGTCACAGACAGCATCGTTACATGTCATTTGATCTGACTGCAAAATACAGAAACCCTCCACAGCTGCACACAAATCATCAATCAGTGCTTCTAGACTCAGTGTTGAAGTGTCTTTATTGTCTGCTGACTTTATATCAGCACTTGTTTTGCTCTGAGAGTTCAGCAACAGGACAGGCTGTGTGGGTGGGGATTGTTTTACTCCTGGCTGCACCTTCGCTGTAAGGACTGGGCTGCTTTGTAATGACATGGCTTTGTTGTTCAGGGATCCTCTTTGTCTTTGATCATTTTTTCATTGTAAAATCTTTTTCACACACATTCCTTCTTTTATTGCTTCGGTGAAACTTTCACTTGAAAGAAATTTACTCCTGCAGAAAAAAAGCATGACTGGGAACACAGAGGGTCGAGAGCTGCTCAGTCTCTGACACTAACATTTACATTTCAACTTTAATTGTTTTATGTTCTTGAATAGCTTTAAGACTTTCCACTTGATGTAATCCTGTAATGTGAGAGAAAGGTAATGGTGTCGTCCTTAATTCAGTAACTCTAATCCCTCTGTCTTACTAGAGGCAGATAGCAGAGTGGTCAAAGGGCAGGTTTCAGCTGTGTAAACGTGTTTTGGCTGCCGTTATTCAATCTCAGCCAGTCTTCTGTGAGACAGAGGACATTGTTTATGTGGCCTGAGCTTTTGGCTCCTATATATAAGATTATAGATTCTGTCTTCCTATGAGTTTTTGGGGATTTCTTGTATGCACACTCCACTGTGGTGTTCTCTGAGCCTTGGCATGTGGGACACCTTAATTTCTGCCTATTCAACTTCTCCTCCTCACTGTAAAGCATGTGTAACCCAAACCAGCCTCATCTCTTCTATCTGTGCTCAGATTGGTTATTAAACCTCACAGCAGCAATGACTCTCTGCTGCTCCTTCTTTGAGATGTTTGTGTGTTGAGCCCCCTAGTGGCCACAAACTGCATCTCAGGCTTGAATTTCCTTCAATGCCTCAACAGCCCCATCATTCTCCAGTAAAACTGTGACTCTCAGGCAAAATGAAGTCAAAAAGAAGACTCCCATATTGATATGTCCCTGTTTTCCAGCAGCAGCTCGTCTCCCGAGATACTCCACCCCTTCTCGCTCATCCCCGAAACCCAAACTGCTCCTCCAAAGCCCATCTGCTCTGAGAGGTAACATGCTCCTAGTCCAGCTGGAGGCTGTGAGATTGATCTCACACACAGACATATGCACAATTTATGACACACTCCGGTCAGCTGCACGTTTACTGAAGGCATAGCCTATCGATGGGTGTAAATGATGATGCTATGTTTGTGGAGCTGAAACGGATGTGAGCTAAGTGCATTAATGCACTCGTTCCCGGGCTGTAAGGTAACACTGAGTGCAGGTTGAAATCCTGTTTACAGTATGTTGCTATTTTTTGTGAGGATTAAGGAATGAAGCTGGTTGAGTACGGAAGTTGTTGACAGAGACGAGTGTGATCTTAAAACTCCCGCTCAGGTTGTCCACACACATACTTCAAGGATTAAACAGTCACAAGCTGAGGAGAGGTTGATTCGCTTGAGGGCTGCTCAGTTGTTTCAGGAAGGCAAAAAGATGCTGGAAAGAGTCACATGATTACTTTACAGCACCAGTATGTAATTACTAGTATGTTTCTTTTTTCCTCAGTTTTAAAGAGCATTGCCTTACTTGGCTGTGTTGACTTTTTAATTCATATCTCTGTTATTCTTCATACTTATATAATCTGAAGCTATCTGTTAGACTATGTCATTAATGTCATTACTTTCCTGTCTCACAGTGCAGCATAACTCTGTCCTTCTTGTTTTTATACCAAAAGTTTGTTTAAATTCAGTTTTTAAACATCTGTACACCTTCATGGATGATCCCTGTCCTTTGCGAGTAATAGTGTGATTACTGGGGTTTTTAAAATAGCCTCATAATAATTTTGTTTCTGGACACCCGGTGTTAAAAATTCTAAAATTAAGGCTGGAAACTTCATAAATAAGGAGTTTTAATGGGTTTTGGTGGCTTTTGTTCACAGCTGTGACTGGACTTACATGCCCCAAATCAGCTTCTCTCTCTCATTGACATGATGCCAAATTCAGATTTTTTTCCTCCATCACTGACATATAAACCATTCAGCAGCTAATTACTTCTCACATTAGCAGCTAACGCTAAGACCGTTCACTCCATGCTCAACAAACACAAATGTTTTGGAAATAACAGGAAGTGACATCACAACGCATGTATATACTCAGAAAAAAAATCTGATAATGGACCAGTAAAACTAGCAAACTGTGATTTGAACACTGTATTTCAGAAATGCATGACATCATATTATTACAGTAATCTGATTACTCCAAGATATCTCATTTAGATGGCCATGTAAATCGGCTTGTGTTTTATAGAAATAGTTATGTGTCTTTAATTTTCAAAGAAAATTGCTGCTGTTACATAAATATCTGTAAATGAATCAAAATTCGATTCAGGACATTAGTGGTGATATCCAGCCCTAAGTACACGTGATAAAGAGTTCACGCTATTTACTGTAAGAGAATGTTAACCCTGCGTCTTAGTGGCATCACGGAAAGTGTCAGACGTGACGTTGAAAAAGTGCATCCTAAGGTTTTAGATGCTGTCAGGTTCTACACAAGCCTGTTAATGATCATTTAATTTGAGTGATGTGTGTTAAAGTAGGAAACCTGCAGACTACAGATGACGAGGCCTGGTCTGCAGTGAAAGGGTAACGAGTGTAGCTGAAGGATCATCCAGTCAAATACTAAATGACATCCTTTTTGCTAATTATTCTGTCTTCCTTCAGGTGAGTTTATGGCTGCAGAACTTAAAAGAATCTCGTCAATTTTAAAAAAGATCTCATGAATTTAGAAAACTCAAATGGATTTTTTTTCTTTTTAAATAATCTCATTAATTCAGAAAAACAAACAGTGAATGCACTCAGCTTCCACACAGTACACCACATATGCAAAGACTAAATTGCGTTAAAACGTCCTCCAGACTCTTACTGTCACATTAAGGATCACCACCAAACTGTACACATAACCCCAAGAGATCGCTCGACATTCCAGACAAGGCTGTCGTAAAACATGCTCATGCCATATGAAGTGGGCTTGTTGCTCCTGTTTGAGTGGAGTAAGTTTACTCTAAAACCAAATGAGCAGACAGAGACACCACACCGAACCTCATCCTCCCTGCTCGTCATTAAGGCCTGTCTCTGTTGTCTTCATCTCTGTCTAGTCCCACTCTCCTGTTGCTTTGGAGAAGAAGGTGATTTCAGTGAGTATTCACTGACGGCTTCCACCCTTTCAGTATTGTGATTGTGATTCTGCGCCGTTGATTTCGTGCTGCCGATTTTCACTTGTTTATGCTCTGTGTGTGAATCACCTCATTCTCTCAACGCATCAAGAATCATAGTAAACAGCTGTTATTAAGCTTTTCTGTCCATTTCTTCATGCTTGTGTGTGGGGATGTCACTTTTACAGATTTTCTTGTACGATTATTGTGAAAGAAATCTTGAGTATTATGCATTAATTAAATCCCTAACACTTTACATGAGTAAAGTCCCATGAACACTCCTTATAGGACTTTTCCTCTATTTTTAATACCAACATAAAATAATAGAGAACCTAAATAAAATAACTGAGAAGTCTCATTCCATTTAAATCCTCTCTGTTCTGTAGACAATAAATGAATCGAAAATATTAACTCTGGATTTCTCTCTGAGAAAACAGATGGAAAGGCTACAGAACCTCTACCTGGACTTGGGAACTACATTATAAAAATGATAAAAATGGTTTTGGTTTTCTTTGTTAGCTGAGTAGAGAATTCAAAAACATAGAAAACATCTAGCTAGCTTTGACAGCTGCTCTGTAAGCAGAATAGCTGCTGTTTGCCACATAAATTATACTAGAACAATGGAAATAAAGAAACCAGGCCATATATCTGATCTTCTACAGACCATTGCACACTGATGACTAAAAGGCATCAACCTCATGCCAAGTTGGTTATGTTTGAACAGTGAAACTATCCATAAAAAAAATACTCATTTAGTTTTTTCTCATCTGTATAATGTAATGTCCATCTACACCATCATGGTGCTGTAAACCCAACCAGAGTCCTAAATAATTAGAAAAGTGTAATGACACAATAACATTTCAATGTTACGTTAGATAAACATTAGCATCATTTAACCAAACTACTGAGCATTTACCTTTACGTTAGCATAAAAAGCGGATGTTTATCCTGTAGGTGGTAAAACGTATTTAACGTATTTCCTTATTTCTCTGCAACTTTTTTATTTCATGCTTTCAGGCTGGAGAGGCATCCTTCACAATCACACCTTGTCAAATCAAAAAAACCTGACATGGACAAGGACTTAATCAGTTTATTTGGAGGGAATAACTTGCTCCAGCGTACTCTAACACGCCTCCGCTGCAACTCGCATGGAACAAAAACAAACAACGTGGATGTGGTGCAACTTTGTTTTCCTTCCAAGTTGTGCTGATCTGCTGATATAGTTCAGTCTTTAATGGAAAGTGACAATTTGCTGGATCTTTACGTACAATTAATCGTAGTGTTTAATACTGTGATGAAATGAAGTAACCGTGACATCCCTGCTTGTGAGATCATTTAGTAGTTTGCAAGGCCGACTTGTAACAGATTTGACTTCATTTCTTTATTTGAAGTGGACGTGATTAGAAAAGACTTGCATACTGTGTGTTTCATACCAAATAGAAGTTTGTGCTGGCATCGTATCTATTGCAACCTCAAATCATTGTGCTGTTAATCATGATGTTATAGCTAAAACTGATTAGACTGAAACATGAGTCTATTACTGGAGTTGCATCTAACTGTGTTTCTGCTCTGCCTGTCTTCAGTCCCCTCTCCCAGTAAGCTGCGTACTCCTGCCACACCATCTCCTCTGACTTTGAGGCAGCCGGTAAAAGCCACATCCACCCCCAATTCTGCCACCTCCACCCCCACCCGCTCCCTGGCCCCCCCTCGCAGCAGCCTGCCCCGACCCAGTGCCCCTGCAGGAGGAGGCATCCCTCTCCCCCGCAGCAAACTGGCCCAGCCTGTGCGAAGGTATGTACATCTTGAACATTTATGACCAGATAACAATATTTCTGTGACAATAAAAAATTTTTTTCTCTGTTCCAGATCTCTTCCTGCTCCTCGTTCCTACAGCGGCACAGGTGACAACTGGAGGGAAGGTTGTTACTGAGGCAAGCCAGCAGGGGGCACTCTAGTCACATTATCAACACAAGGAGGCAACAATACAACATGGCACTTTATATACTTGGGTAACTTTTACAGCAAAGAGACAGATTAAATCCCCCAAATAACATACAATTCAGAATTTAAAAAAAAAAGGAAAGGACATAGTCCACTTGTGTCAACAAGGGCCTCTCATCGTGCTTCTCTGTGAGGGACTGGATGTGGAGGGATCAGGCATGTAGTGCAGACAACCCAGAAAATGCCAAAGAAACCAGACTGACTCCAGCTCCGCCAACAGAGGACACATCATCTGCCTTGCTTTGACTTTTGTCATCTATGAAACAGTCCACTTCTCCCCCCCGTCCCCTGTTCTTCTGTCACTTCCCTCAGGTTGAAATGTTTCCACACATTTCTCTCGTTATGCTCTGTGTTTAACAGAAGTCTGTAAGCGATCTCTATGATGATGCCGTGCAGGTGAACTGTCCTGTGATGTGTAGAGAATTTTGATGTCTTGAAACGGTGAAAGCACCTCTGTGTGGGTATGACTTTAAAAAAAAAAAAAAAAAGAAGAAAAAACATCTTTCTTCCTTGTAAAATCAGCCAGAATGTATGCACAAGTTTGTTTTGGAAATTATTTATTCAAATTATTTAAGAAGCGTATGTCCAAACATCCATATCAGTATTTTTTTTTAATTGCCATTTAAAATGTACGTTTTAAACCTCAACTTCAAGCTAACTCTCCAAAGCTTTTTTTTTTTTTTTGCCCAAAGTGTCCAGTCATAGTCAGTGGTTAAAGGACGTTAAATCTGAGTTTTATTTGTTGTTGGACAGACTTCATTTATTGAAAAGAAGGATGAACTGATCACCCAGTCAGGTGATGAAACCAAGGAAACCATTAAATTCCCATAACAGCGTGTCAGTGTGAACCAGTCATGCCATGAAAAATAATAATGAAAGTTGAAAATTGTCTTGCTTCAGATGGCTAGTTAAATAAGTTTTAACTGGTTTTCACCTCTTGTGCTATTAATACGAATCAAAAGGCATACCAGTGTTAGGGAAGGTGTTCTGGTACTTGCTGTGGTGGGTGTCTTCAACTAGTGCCTATAATTTAAAGTTTCACTGTGTTTGTATTTTCATTTTGTGCCAATTTCTGACTTTGCCAATGTTTTCAGTTTCATATCTATGCTTGCCTTTTTTTGTTTTTGTAGCTGAATCAACACATTTAAAATTGCTTTAAAAAAAATGTTTATTCGCTTTTGTATTTATGAGAAATGACGCATTCTGTAAATGAAACTATTTATTAAGGAGAGAGGTGCCTCTGTCAAAGCTCAGATTCAGCGGGAAACCAGGATGAATGTTGCAAAAAGACATATACCACACATTTTGTGTGAACATTTTTATCAAACTTTCTTTTATATCCACAAACATTCGGTTTCCCTGTGTAAAATCACATTTCAGATTAAAACTAAAAAGTTATTGTCTCCCTTTTTTCCTTGTTTTATTACTTTTACAGAGTTTATAAAATATGAGAGCATTCAGTTACTTTACTGGTGATGAATAATAGTTAAAACACTGAACTAACATCCAGACTCTTAAGGTTCATCTCTTTTCCAGAATGATCAAATTAGTATACACTCATCGGTCACTTTATTAGGTCCACCTTGCTAATTCTGGGTGATGCTGCCTTAAATCTCTGTGTCATAGATTCAACAAGATGCTGGAAAATTTCCACAGAGATTTTGCTCCATATTGACATGACAGCATGGACATGGTCAGCAACAAAACTCAGGTAGGATGTTGTGTTTAAACCAGGTCATGTTGGTACCAAGGGATCCAAAGTGTGACAAGAAAATATCCCCCACACCATTACACCACCAGCAGCCTACTGGATCCATGTTTTCATGATGTTTCCACCAAATTCTGAGCCCAGCATCTTAACGTGGAGCTGAAATGGAGACTCATCAGACCAGACAAAGTTTCTCCATCTTCTATTGTCCAGTTTTAGTGATTCTGTGTGAATTGTAGCCTCAGTTTCCTGTTCTTAGCTGACGGGAGGTACCAACACCATCAACAAGACATTCTGGTCCAGAAAACTGCTGTTCAGTGGACATTTTCTCTTCTTCAGACCATTCTCTGTTAAACCTAGAGATGGTTGTGTGTTAAATCCCAGTAAATACTCAGACCAACAACCATGCCACATTTAGAGTAACTTAAATCTCCTTTCTTCCTCATTCTCATGCTCAGTTTGAACTTCAGCAGGTCGTCTTCACCATGTCTACATGACTACGTGTGTTGAGTTGCTGTCATGTGATTGGCTGATTAGATATTTGTGTTAAACTATTGAACAAGTGACCTGAAGAAGTGGTCGATTAGTGTAAACTGTAAAACTGCTTAAAAAAAAGTTTGTTTATTATCCGTGTCATGTCATGCATCCAGCAGCTGAGGGAAAGTTACACTGTGTATTCAGCACACAGACAGTATTACACACCTGGAGTCACTTAATGGTTACAGGGAGGGGAGGGCTGTGATGTATCTTTGAAACTAGGAGGAGACTGAAAGCCTGAATCACTGACTACTACAAACTGTCCCATCCTACATTAACCTCAGTGCTCTGATGACAGGTGACGTCATTGGATTAATATTTTCCTCTTAGCTTGAGACACCACAACCGGCAGCTGATGGGAGGCTGCAAACACATAAGACAAAGTCAGTTTACAACAGAAAATTAAAATATTTTACTACTACTGCTCCTGATGTCTGACCTTCTGAGCTTTTTTGAGAAAATTAAGGACTTTTAGAAACAGTATAAAGAGGCTGTGGTTGTTTAAATAATGTATACAGTGTTATACATGCAAATTTACACTACTTGGGTTGGAATTTCATTTTGGTGAATCCTCATATATTCTCTAGAAATTTTTCTAAAGAAATATTTTTTGCTTGAGCATCAAAATAAGTTACTAAATGGCCCTATAATTATTATTGTCTTTAGCTCCATCAGGACCAAAAAAGGCAACAACAGAGCTTAAAGTGACATTTTCCGAACTTCAATAAATAATATCAGTTTTTTCCCCACTGGTTATTTTAGTCTGAGCTCTCAGTATCTCCTCAAAAGATTTTGTTAAAAATAAATAAGCTAACCCGGCGAACATCATCAAATCACGTCTTTTTAAAATGAATTTATTCAACAATTTACAAACACGTTTGTTTCAACTATTCAGCTGAAGACATTGATGTTAATGATAATAAACCAAACACGCGCCCTGTTTCCCCACTTAAGTTTAAGAAAAGGGCTCGTGCGTCGTGCACCCTCTTCAAGAAAAGCAGCACGTTTAACAGAGGAAACGGGAAGGCGCATTTTCAGGTTACTGCGCAAATATAAAGATCAGCACAATGTTCATTCATGCAGACACTGATTCCTCAACATCGCGATTAAACCTCCGTTTCAGATCATCTTCGTTGCACGGAACATGTTGGAGACTCAGAAACAACTTTTAGGCTAACTTAGACTGGTGTTTGGGGATTTTTATTTATTATCCTTGAGAAACGAAGCGCAGAGCAAACTGTAGCCTCCGAAGCCGCGTGCCTACTGAGATTCCCCTCCCACAGTCCAGCGCGGAGCCAGTCTGTGGCACCATTCTGACTCTGTGAGTCGCTTTAAGACCATCAGTACCATGGCACCATCGCTTTCCCCGGTCACTGGATAGTCCGCAGTTTGTCATTAGTGACTGCGCGCCACTAGGGGAATCATTTTACGCACGAGCACCTAGAGGCACATAGAGACTGTGGAGATTTGCAGTCCTCCTGTTGCGCCATGGAGAACTCCAGCTTGTTGGGTGGCAGCGCGCACTTCGCTGGCATAAAGGATTTTCTTATCTCTGACACAATGAAGGAACTTGCGGGTTCTCCTGGGGTGGATGTGATGGATGGATTAGGAGTCTCCAGCGGGGCCGTGTTCCTTGAAGAAAGGACTGCTGTTGGAGCTGAGTTTATGGCCGCTCCCCCAACGGAATCCCCTCACCTGATGCCTGCTTTCTGGGACTCCCCGCTCAGCCACGGAATCAATGTGTTTGTGGGACTGGTCCTTTGCTTCACCATGTTGGGGTTGGGCTGCACGGTGGAGGTTAGCCAGCTTGGAGAACATGTCCGCAGACCCATTGGAGTGCTGTTGGCCCTGGTGTGCCAGTTTGTTATCATGCCCTTGGTGGCCTTTCTTCTGGCTTTAGCCTTCTCTCTGAATGATGTGGCAGCGATGGCAGTGCTGCTCTGTGGCTGCTGTCCTGGTGGGAACTTGTCAAATATTATGTCTCTGCTGGTGCACGGAGAGATGAATCTCAGGTAGATTTGTTGTCATCACATCAAGTGACTTTTCATGTAAAACTGGTTCGTAAAGCCGAATCGCATTTTGTGCGTATTTTCCCTAATTTTTACGCATGGAAATCACCTGTAATTAGTACTTTTTACGCATCACTTTAAAGTTCCAATCGCTTCCTTTCAATGATAAGTAGCCTACATGTTTGATAAGTTAAATGATGCCACATTTTGACCAAAAACCACGTCCGCCTCTTGTAACTGCGCGCCTTTCCTCTCCTCTCCCCAGCATCATCATGACCATATCTTCCACTTTGCTGGCGCTCGTTCTGATGCCGCTTTGCTTGTGGATCTACAGTCGAGCCTGGATCAACACACCTGTGGTCAACCTGCTGCCTTTCGGGGCCATCGTCCTGACCCTGTGCGGCACTCTTATTCCCATTGGATTAGGAGTTATGTTGAGGTACCGCTACACGCGTGTGGCCGACATTGTTTTAAAGGTAATATCCGAGTAATTTATCAAAGTTATTACTCATGAAACCAGTTTGGTGATTTAGAGCCAGTAGAACGCGCAGTACTTTTGGTGATAGAAACGCACTGCGTCTTTTTTTTTTTTTTTTTTTGCGTGTCATTAGTAAAGGGGGTGCTGCCGACCGCAGGAGGAGTGACATCACAGACACTGTCAGGAAGAGCTCCTCCCTGCTGTCACTGATAAAATCCTCTTTTGAGGGAGGGACGCACCATTCAGAGCAACAGAGATGCTCTGATGCAGCCCTGTTTGACGGGTCAGTAAATTATAGACTATCAATTAAAGGGGGTTTCTAATCTTCTGCTGACAGTTCTGAAGTGGAAAACCTAAAAATATTTAACTATATTAGAAAGAGCAAGAACAATGTTCCTATGTTGAGATTTAGCAGAAGATTGCTGCCATATGCTGTGCAAAGGTCGTTATGTATTTCTTCTTTCTTTATATTACCCTTTAAGTAACCAGACCTTCTTACAAGCTTTTAAACTGATATTGAACTATTGTTCTTGAGGCTTTCTGAAGCTTTACTTTTTCCACTTACTGTCAGTTTAGTTCCTGAATCTGGTCCTTTCAAGAGGAATGAATAGAAAAAACTGACCCATGAATATTTAAAGCATAAAAAAAGAGGATGAACCAGAGCTGTGTCTATATTAACTTAAATTCATTAGCTGCACGTATGAGAATGTTAAAGTTAACACAGTTTGACAGGCATGTCATGCTCAACATATTTTAGCACCAACAAGATGATTTCCAGAGAGCTATTACCCAAAGAAACTTGGTCAATTTCTGGACCCTCAGCTGTTCCATCTTCTGTTCACTGAAGCCCTTTTCAGAAATGTCGCCATGGAAAGGTGGCTGTTAGGAAGCTATTCTTAAAGACACACTACATAACTTTCTGACAACTCCACAGTCAGGACCCGTTTGATGGCATGGTGACATCTACTATGTGCATTCCTGGAGCCGTTGTTGTCCAGCAGTGTCCCGAGACACTTCACAACTTTTTCTTCCGGGATGCTGTGTTATGTTGCAGACGAGTTTTGCTTTACACACGAGTCACGCAGATATCAACACACTGTTAGTTTTAAAGGTACATCGTGGCTGATTCAGCAAAGAAACACAAGAGGACATTATCAGAGGAAGAGAGGAAAAGAAAGAGAGGAAGGGACAGAGCAAGAGATAAGACAAGAGTCAAGATAAAACCGTCTTTTTCTGTCTGGAGAGAGCTGTCGATATGGGGCATGTCACTCACAAAATCTGCAAAAGTTCTGTAGTGCATCTTTAATGAAAGCATGCCAAATTAATAACACAAGAAATGGGCTGAAAATCAGTGGAAACAGGTCTGATGGAGGGATGAATCCTCACCAGAGACCAGACCTCAACATTGTTTAAGCAGTGTGGGCTCATCTTGACAGAGAACAGAACAAAAGGCAGCAAACATCCAAAGAAGAGTTTTGAAAAGTCCTTTAAGAAGACTGGAAATTTAAAAGAAATGTTAAGAAACTCTGTCTAAGATGGTTCCGGCTGACTTTCAAACTCTTTAAAACTATATAATGGCTTTCAATTTATGTTTTCATGTTTCAATAAATCACTGAAATCTTGCATCTGCAGGCATCTCTGTGGTCTCTACTGGTCACCCTCGTGATGCTGTTCATCCTGACTGGAGCAATGCTGGGGCCAGAGTTGCTATCCACCATCCCACCCTCTGTCTACGTGGTGGCCATCCTGATGCCTCTGTGTGGCTATGCTGCAGGTTACGGCCTGGCGTTGCTCTTTGAGCTGCCTCCCAACAGCTGCAGGGCGGTCTCCATGGAAACGGGCTGCCAGAATGTCCAGCTGTGCACCGCCATCCTGAAGCTGGCCTTCCCTCCACAGCTGATGGGAGGGATGTATATGTTTCCCCTTCTGTACGCACTGTTTCAAGCCGCCGAGGCAGGCATTTTCATCCTGGCCTACAGGATGTATAGGAAGGAAGTCCTGCATAAACCAGATCACATGATGAGCGCCTATGATACGGACATAACATACCAGAGGTTTAATGATGAGGACTTGGACTTATCTTATGGTGTGGTTACAGTGAGTGACCCAAATGTCATCACTCTAGACCCTTGTCCTGCTGATCAAACTCCTGTTTAATGTCCAGATATATCACTCTGATTATTGTAAAAAAAATATATATATAATAAATTATATATATATAAAAGAATGCGCAGATAAATATTTATCATAGAGCCTGAAAAATGTGCTCAAAGTCATAAGCTTAACTCATCCAAGTTAACCACTGATGTCTTATATGAAGAAAGAAGATCGCTGTTATCTGCTGAGTTAAAGGTAGACAACATTTTAGTCTGGTTTAAGAGTTTTGTGTGTGTGTGTGTTTGAAAAGGACTAAAGCTATTTGACAAACATATCAGAATTATTTATTCATGTGCAAATTTGCAAACAAACTTGTGCCAAATGAGTAACTGTACTCTGTGTATATCAAAGACAACTGCATTAAAAAGAAACAGAAAGATTCTAAACTACACTTGTATACCTCGGTGACTGTTGTCATTTGAGTCAATTCTCACACCTGACCCTAATCAGGCCTGACGACGCATACATGTTGTTCAATCTATTTAAGTTACAGCACCCAGCGTGGGCTGGTTGAACAAAAATGGCAACATATGGTGAGGAGCCAGTCGACAGCTACTTCTACTCGTCTTACAACCCTTACCTGGGCAGGTACTCCAGGCCCAGAGACACGGGGTGGAAATATAAAAGTTACTTCTCTCAATATCGAGACACTTCTGACGCCTTCAACAATCACCAGCGCGCGCAACTCAAGTCCATCTTGTCTCAAATCAATCCTAAACTCACCCCGAGGCTTCGGAAGGCAAACACCAAAGATGTGGCAGTGCAGGTCAATCCGAAGAAGGACGCCTCGGTGCAGTGCTCCATCGGCCCGCGGACCCTCCAGGCCATGAAGCGGGACTTCCAGCGAAAGAGGAGGCCGGAGCCTGCGACGCCAATCGGTGGCGACAGCCCCAAGGCGGGAGGCGCGGTGCGCTACCCTCGGACGCTTGCTGTGTATTCACCTATAGCATACAGAAGCGTTACCTACTTCTTGGTTGACGACAACAACAACAAAGAGGCGTCTTCTGAGGCGGCGCAGACCGCACAAACGCCCGGTGACCCGGCTGAGTCCGCGGGGGACACCGACGGGAAGGAGGAGGAAGACCATCTGAGTGGCGAGGACGGAAATGTGGCGAAGGGCCGTGAAAATGACAAAAAGCAGAAGTCCAAGCCGCAGGTGAAGCGTGAAGGAGCGCAGCCTGCGGAGGAGTCAAAGAGCAAGGGGCGCGTGCGCTTTCAGGTGAGTTTGGAGGCGCACGCGGGACTGTTGTACTTTTTTTTTTTTTTAACCTAGGCTAATTGACACTAAGCGGAGGACGCGCTTCTCGGTCTTATTTGGAATAAACGTGGTTTCAGCTGAGCTGAAATTAAAATTTTCTGCAGTGTGAATGAAACAATAATGGCCTCTTTTTCTGTTCAGTTTCTGGAACAGAAATACGGATATTATCACTGCAGAGACTGCAATCTACGATGGGAGAGTGCCTATGTATGGTGCGTTCAGGGCACCAACAAGGTGAGTATATTCCAGGATTTAACCAAAACAATTGAAAAGACTGAGGCCTCTGCTTTAAACTAAAATATTTTGTTCCAGGTTTACTTCAAACAGTTCTGTAGGAAATGCCAAAAGGACTTCAACCCATACCGTGTTGAGGACATCACATGCCACGTAAGCCTCCTTCCTTGCTGTATCAACTTTAAAAGGCTTGCCACCACACTCATGAGGGGGGGCCCTCTTGTGTTTCAGACTTGCAACAAAGCCCGCTGCTGCTGTGCCCTAACACAAAGGCACGTTGATCCCAAACGACCCCACAGACAGGACTTGTGTGGAAGGTGCAAAGGCAAGCGGCTCTCCTGTGACAGCACATTCAGCTTCAAATACATAATCTAATAAAAAAAAAACGCATCTGTAAACGCATCTGCACAAGTTCTTGCAATATCTTCAGCCCAGTCTAACAGCAGGTGTAACAGCAATCTTGAATGGAAAGAAGATTAAGATTTTTTTTTTTTCTTTCTAATATTTTTGTGTTGAATCTGTGTACATGCTTTAGGCTACATGTAATAAATGGCTACCTTTCAGTCTGTACTGAAGTATTCCCTTACTTGGATCTTCCTGGGATCTTGGCTTTTCTAGAATGGATCCTTATTGTGCAACATACTCATTTAAATAATTTCAGACATGCCGCTGTAGGATTAGGTTTTTATTATCCAGAGAAGGCTGGTATGTGAAGGAAAAATGTAATGCAGCTCTACATCAAAACATCTTCCAGGTAGCTCTTTAAATTAACAGCATTTAAATGGTACCAGACAAGCAGAGGGATGAATACAGTGGCTGTAACAATGTGCCATGACAAGCTTTCTAAAAAGCATTAAAGTCTCAGTCCTGCAGTCACAGCAAAGAGTTTAATGCAGCATTGAGACACATCCTCCTTTGGGGGAAAAACAAACTGATCTTTAAGCAGAGCCGGTGCTGATGAAAAGGAATGCCTGTCTGCCTTGGCTGTGGTTGGTTTGGAGAGGACGAGCAGGAAAGTGAGGCTACATTTGATCTTGCTATTTAAGATTGGAAAGTGGCTGAATCCTAGGATTAACAGAGCCATCTGCCAGACAACCAAGGCAGCATCAGGGAAAATTCTGAAGTCACAGGATGATGAAGTGGATCATAAACGACTCAAACCTGGTCTCAGCTTTCTCTCATCGCATAAGCTTTATACATCCTATTTTGGATGAACAGTGCATTAGACAAAAGTACAAGGGAAAAATACTGGTTTTACACTATACATTTCTAAAATATATACAGAGTAAAATAAGTTATGTTTCTATAATGAGCTGTAGCCAGTCTGCACTTGTGTGCAATTAAATGCATTTGTGTGAGTATACCAGAAGTTCCAATATATATCACACAGTCAAGAGTCTCTAAAGGCATCTACTTATTTGGTTAAAGAGTGAGTTTTGCATGAAGATCTGTTGAAGAGGACTCTCCTCTCAGAGCAGATCAATAAACATATTTCTCTTTTTACACTCCCTGAAGGTAAACATTTCCCACAGGGTTACATGTTAAATATCCTAACATTTACAACATAGGATGTTAGTTCTAATAAAAAATACATTTCTCAAAAAAATATTCTTGCAGTGCTTCTTTCCTTCAAGCATGCATTTCGAAACCTTTTTTTTTTTTTTTAAACAAGATTTTTCTGGAGTTTTCTTGATGGTGTGTCCTCACACATATGACACCTCCTATGGACTGTCTTACATGCTTCAACTCCCAGCCCGAGTCCTGACGAAAGCCCCGCTCACCGCGATGGACCTTCAGGTCAGATCCGGCTCAAAAAAAGAAAGGAAAAAAATAAAAATAAAATAATCATTCAACTGATTCCTCTCTTACTCTTCCCCAGACACATCACCACATGACTTATTGCAACAGAATTTTGCAAGTTGGCTTAGTCTGGGAAAAGCTGTTAGCTTTAAGCATTCATACATGTAATAATATATTAAGAGTCACAGTTATTCCCACGCATCCTTTAGCCCTTTGTAGGTGGAGTCTCTCTTGTCCTCCTCCCCTCGCTGTCTACCCTCTCTCTACAGCTGATGTGAGGTGTGTGTAGAGCAGGTGGGGGGGGGGGGGGTGTTTCTGTCCAGTCTAGCCCAGCCTGCTAAACCACAGGCTCACAGTCCAGTGCTGACCATGGTGGTGTGGGGCTGGCAGGCCTGGGCTTGACTCAGAGCCTCACGGATCTGCAGGTTGAGCTCCATGAGGCGGGTGCTAGCCTGAGACAGGTCCCTGCTGGGGCCGACCACCGCCAAGCAGCCCGTCTGGCCCAGCGTCTGGTGACGGAAGTAGATGTGCAGAAGGGTCTGAACTGCATTATCTGCCTCATTGCCGAAGATGTCATTAGGCCACAGAGACCTGGAGATAAATCAAAATGGGGGATGAGAACATGTACGGAGATGCTAAACAGCTGTGAACACAAAGAGCATTTCTAGTTGTGGGATACGTTTTGTGTTGCAGGTTTGTGCACACCAGGTGACGGCTTTTACATCTGCAAAGCATGCTTCGCTGTTTTAAGCACACTGTTTTTAAGATCTTCACATTTGTGCAGGAAAACACTTAAGATCTCAAGGAGAGTAGACATAGTCGTCCCAGATGAAAGAGTACCAAACGTGAAAGAATCATGGGGTTACCTAATCGCAACTGAGTAAGGCTTCGCAGTTATCACAGCCTTGTGATCAAAGATATTCAGCACAACTGTCTGACACTGTCAGAAATGTAGGATGCTCATATTGCAGAGTGACTGCTACGACCTACTGTCTAACAAACATGTAGCACAGTGATGATAGTAAAAAACAAAATACACCTAAAACATTGATGGATGCCAAACAAGCAAATTTAAGCTTAACTGTGGCTGAATCACAGTGTTTCATGCTTGGAATTAAAGTAAATGATGATTTAAAGTCCTTTTTTTAATTTAACCAGAAGTTTTGTATACAAATTACAGCAAAGCCTCTATGAACTGGTTTACATGCACACCAAAAATCTCATCATTATCTGATTACTGGAGTTATCAGCTTGACTGATCACGTAAACGACACAATCTGTTAGGTTTTAAATCTGATTAACACACCCAAATTTCTCCCCCATACTCCGATATCTTTGTGAAAGTAGAGCCATATATCTGATTTATTTTGTTTATTTAACATCTGCAAAAAATGCAGTCACAATGTGAAAAACATGACGCCATGCATCAGTGGGAAGTCAGAGTATAAAGTACAGCGTTCACATGGACGTAGTTTATTTTGCAGCTTATTAGCTTTCACATTAGGAGCAAAAGCTGTGACTGTGGGCTGCGCCATATTCAATGAAGACCAGACGGTTTGAAAACAGAAGGAAGTCACCTCACGATGTAGACCATGGTTTTTCAAATATGCATTTTCACAAGTGCACGTAGATGCATCAAATCAGATTATTACAATTATCCAATTTATCTTAGTTATAATATTTTGATAGCAAAGTAAATGGGCTCAGTGTTAATGATAAATTAGGACAAATAATTTGTTTCTTAGATTTAAAAAAAAAAAAAAAAAAAAGCTAAAAACGATTCAGAGCCCATCTCACTTATAAATGGTGCGTCTACTTGAACTCCAGAGGACAACTTCAGGCATTCTGCAGAAAATCCTTCTTAGAAGATACTGATCTGAAACATGAAACATAATGGTCCAGAACATTTTAGGGTCCAGACCTGAATCCTGGTTAGAATGGGAAGGGTGATAGAGGAAGCCTTCCTACCTCAGATCTGGAGACAACTAAGAATTCTGATGAACTGATAAACAGGATGTTTTCTAACCATCCTTTATGATGCGTTTGTGTTGTTTCCGGTCAGAAATAAGTTTGGGTTTAACTGTATGCCAGAGCTGCTGCTTCTGTTTCAGCCACAGATTTCTTACTTTGCAGCCTGATAAAGGTCAGACGGTAGTGTATTTCATTGTGGCAGCTCATGACTAAGACAGGATGAAAAATAAAACTGCACCTTCCTTAGTCTTAAAAAAAAACAAACAAAACCTTAAACGTGATTAGTTTCTGTGCTGTAGCTCTGTTCCTGTTCATCTTACCTAAAGATTTTGACCTGTGTGAGGGCAGAGCCAAAGTCTCTGGTTCTGAGAGTTTCAATCAGTGACTGGATGGCCGTCTCTGTGTTGGTCTGGGCATTGTCCGACATGCACACATCCTCCTGACCATCATTTCCCGCTTCTGCTTCGCTCAGACAACTCTCCAGGATTGTAAGTTCTTCTGACATGTTGGTCACCTTGGTAGCAAATACATAAAAAAATCATTTATCCCAACATCACAACACTAAATAATTCAAACAGATGTGCAAAATAAACGAGGGGTAAAATAAACCTTAAGCAAATACTAACTGAATTAGCAGCATCAATCCATCAATCTGTATGAGAGCCATCTAATTTCATCAAGTATCACAATTTGATTAAAGCTCAATCTAGATGCAGGCCAGAAAGGACAAACAACAATACAGATATAAGAAGAACATTTTACTTAACCCTGGATTAAACTGTACTGAACATACAGCTTACAGCAAACTCACAACTTCAACAGTAAATACTTAAATTGTTTATATGAAAACCAGCTGTAGGATGAGAGAAAGTGAAGAATCACTAAAAAATAACGTTTGAAAAGCAGCACTGCAGTTATTCTGTTCCTGTTTTGTCTAATAAAAGGGAAACAAATCCTTTTAAATTAGTTTTAGGTGATAAAACAATCCCAAAGTCCAATTAAACTGCATTGCAAGTGTTGAGGTTATTATTTGTCTTATAAGTTTTTATGATTCCAAATAGCTTCTTTCCCAGCAGAACACTGTGCAACACATCTATTTAGCCCCTATTTCTGTTTTAGGTGGATTACATCAGATTAGAAACTCTTCCAGTTTTAGTCTGATGTTGATTAAAACCACACAAAACCAGAGGTGTGATAGTTGTGTACCATCAGTTTGAAGCTATTTAACCAAGAATACCCAGTGGGATGTGACAAGAGAAATCTGACCTGAAGAATATTTGTGGGGGCTTTAAATATTTGTCCTTATGTTTGAAACAAACACATGCACCCACATTTAGTTTATTCTGCAGTATTCAGTCATACAATCTAATATTCTCACCTCTGCCTCCCTCTTGATGGTGTCCACCCTGCTGATGAGCTTACAGTAGGCCTGGAACAGCAGCAGCAGCTGAAAGTGAAGCTTATAAAGCCTCCGACACAACTCCAGCTCCTGAAGAGACACAAATGCATAGCAATCATGTGCTAGGAAAAAATAAATAAATAAAAAAAAGGCCTGCCTGAACTTAAGAACGAGTCTGATGATCAAATGATTAGACAGATGGATATCCTGTGTTAGAGACATAGGAGTAGATGAAAGGGTTAACATCTGGTTTGGGCCATTGAGAAAGAGGTGAGTGAACTCCCATTAGAATCAGTCATGAGATTTCAATTAGAAAACTTTCTATCACCACCTGGAGTGATGCTACCTGCGGGCCACAGTGACTATGTATGACTGACTAGCTGAATGATCCGAGAAATACAAGGTTTCAGCCCTAATCCAGGAAAACACGGGAGAGAAAAATGATTTGAACAGAAAAAGGAATGAAACGATGAACATGCAAAATGAAAAGAATCCAAGTTTCCAACATAAACTCTTCTAACATCCTCTCTTGATATCAGCTTCTGAAATCGAGCAAACTAGCTGCTGAAAAAGCACATATGGCAAACAGGAGAACACAATATCTTATGATTGGATGGATAAAAGAGTTGAATTGGGTTACATGGTAAATCAAAGCAGAAACAGATACAAGAGGTGGGTGGGTGGGAGTGGTGGCAGCAGAGCAGAGTCTGAGGCTGTCAGCAGCGCAGCTATGTGCAGACAGATGAGATGGTCAGTGTTTCCGGGTGTCATTATTAAAATCTATAAGATGAGAACCACTTACTGCTAGATTTTCCATTTGCTAAGCAAGAAGGTGAGCAGGGTCACGCACATACATACACACACACACACACATACACACACACACACACACACACACACACACACACACACACACACAAAAACAACAACGACAAACAAAACAGAAGAGAAAGACCAAGAATTAGTGAGCTCAAACATAACAGCTGAGATACAGTGACCTGGTGGGCAAGGAGGAGTTTGTCATCTTCCCTTCACACAGGTCGGGGAAGGCTCCAAACATGTCAGCGCACTTCAGCGGTAACGGAAGCGTTTACTACCAAAAGCCGAATAACAGCATGTATAAAGAGGAAGAGAAATGTTATGGTACAATAGAGGCTAATAGAGAGGAGGGAAAGGATGAAAAAAACTCCTGATGTGTCACTAATGGGACTTTAAAAAAGTGTAAGAAGACATTTTGGGGGGTTAAATGGTAAATAATCTGTAATGCAGAAACAGAAATTAAATCCTGTGCATGTCTAACTAAAAAAAAACAAAAAAAACACAACAAAAAACAGCTGATCTGAGATTACATCCCTCAATGCAGTCAGAAACTAAACTATGCTCACGAGTTCTTCAAATTTATGGTTTGTTTTATTTGATCATCAAAAGGAAGCAAAAATGTTCTGCATCTGTTTTACAAGAGCTGGAGGGGGAATGACAAACCACAGGTCATGTCATGGGCAGAATGTGTGTAGTTTACAGGGCCGAGGAGTAAAGTTACTGCCTCATAGTTACACAGAAAGCTTGCAGACAGTGGCCAGTATGTTTTATCTAACTTTTGCAGATATTTTGTAAAGCAGTGAGGATGATTCTGATTCTGCGTAGTGCTGGGTAGAGTGACCAAAATTAGACTGGTTTCACTTTGACAGTATTTTTCCCTTGCATGGCAGGGTGTTAACTAGATTTTCCACTGATTGAGAGAAGAATTACAGCAGTCATTTGGCTGAGAATAGACTATTCCAGTGGTCCACAAACTTTTTGAGCCATGCCCTCCAAAATAACGTGTTGCAAGCTTGAGACCACTTTTGGGGGTAGGGACCCCTAGTTTGGGAAAGGCTGGACTATTCCTATGTTATGAGAACTGTACAAAAAAAAAAAAAAAAAAAAAAAAGTTTATTGTCCACAGCGGGTTGATCATAGCCCTAAATCCGTCTTTCTCCACAGAACTTATCAAAACCAGGTCTGTTTCAGACATTCTTGGTACTCTAAAGCTTGTTTGGAGCAAAGGCGGTAAGTTGCTCATACCGCCTCTGGCAACAACTTGAACTCCACAATATTTGCATGAAATAGTTGTTTGGTCCACGTCTTGCCTTTCTAAACCAAAGTACTTCCAGACAACAGAAACGATTATCAGCTTGAACTGCTACAGCTTCACTTTCTGAACCTTCTCCGTCTGTTTTTACCTCCGAACACCTGCAGTAACACAGCTGCCCTGTTGCACGTTTATCGGTGTAGCAGTGAAAAACGTCCCCCCTCAAACAGTTTTCCGCTGCGCTATGTTCCCAACGTTGTTAATGCTGTTTAAACTGCAGTTTGCAGTATAATAAAAATTAATGTCATCACAAAAATAAAAAGCTGTTATCAGTATGAACTGGTGCACCACCCAGCACTAATTTCACCATCAGCTCACTGCGTCAATCAGATCTTGAGTTTCAAACTCTGATAAAAGAGCAGCAGGTCATTTCCAATTTTTTTTTTTTTTTTGTGGTATGTCAGTGGTCTCATTTGATATCATGCAGCCAGCAACATATCTCTTGTCCAATTTCCTCCAGATTCTTGCCAGAAAGTTCTTGGTGCAGGGACATAAAAAGAAACTGTTTGCCAAATGATGATTTTACAAAGTGGCGTTTGCATGTACGGCAGCTGTGAGTGGTCAAACAGCTACAAAAGACATGTGAATAATGTGAAAAACATAATAAAAAAAAGTCAACCTGTTTTGACAAGTGTGACAGCTAAAAGTTAAAATAATGTGACATAATTATGTTTTTAACATGTAACAATATTAAAGTTGGTGTGCAAAGGCCATTTGAACCACAACAGCATCTAAACATCTGCAGAAACATGTTATTTAATACGCTGCTGCTAACAGCTAGTTGGTTAAGTAACCTGGAACCTAATGTAATCAGTATACACTCTGGTGAACAGCTCTGCAGGAGCAAATTACTTCAACTCCTACTTCAACATTTTTAAACTAAAACTGGTGTATTTTTATGAGTTAATACAAAAACTAGTGGGCATCAACAAACTTCAAAGCCATCTAACAAAGTGAGTGTTCATTCCTACCTGTGCATGTGTATTAGGTGTTTGGCTGCTGTCTTTGTCCCCAAACGTTTTCCTGCAGTTGTCCAGCCACTATAGGGTTGAGAGGACATAGAAGAAGGTGAGAGAAAACAAAACATAGCAGGAAGTAAAGAATTATAGGGCCCAAGATGACGAAAGCAAGACTTGTAAAAAAACATTATAAGAGTTTTTTTTTTCCCCCATCGACGTAAGCATCTACATTTGCGTGTGTATATAATAAAGGTTGGTCAAGGAGGAGATTTAATAAAAGTGTTGTACTTAGCGAATTAAAGATGGCCGGTTCCAGAGCATGGGATGGTATCTAGCCCTCCAGGGAACATTGCCGTCTCATTCAATTAGCGCCCCTGCATCCCAGAACCCTCTGCAATCTCATTTCTCTTTCTTCCCCTCCCCCTTTCTCGCTTTGCCCACCCCTCACAGCTTCTCCTGCCTGGCCTTCTGTAACTGATTTAAGAGTGCTGAGGGTTATTTTTATCCCTCCAGCAGGGGTTGTCTCATGGTGATGCAGACACTAACGGCAGCTAAATGTACTCATACTCAACACTGATTCAGTGTCTGCCCTGCTAATGAGACAGAGTGGGCTTATCTTCTTCTGCATCAGCTGTTTGTCTTTATGTTCCCTTGCCTCCCATAGTGTGAATGCAAAGAGATGAAGGGCATTTCACATGTTCCCTAGACTCATCTCTTGCTACTTATTGTCTTCCTCTCCTACACACCTTGATACAGCAGCTAAAAATACAAATATGAAGCTCCTCTGAGCAGAAGTATTTGAAGCAACTTGCCCTGAGGGGAAGAGTTTAAAGAGAATGAGGAAGCAGATGTGGTAGATGATAAATGTGGAGAAAGATGTGACTTACAAGCTCTGCTGCTTCTCTTTTGGCATTATAAGTGTCCAGGTGCTCCTGCAACTCCAGCACACTAAACTTCAGAGTCTCCAGCAATCCACAAGAGACCAGCTACAACAACAAAACAAGATGCCACAAATTAAGCAAATATCTCTCTCTCTATATATATATACTGCAGCCTAGTTTTAACACATCATAACAGATAACTGTGCAGAACAGCCTCACCGTCTCTGCATCCAACAGCACAGTGGGACATTGTGAGCAAGACGTCATGACTTCCAGGGAGCTAAGGAACTGGTTACCCATTCGCTGAAGCTTTTCTCCCAGAAAGCGAACAGATGCATGTGTAATGGAGCCAAATTTCCTCTGAATACTCTAAAGAACAAGAGGGAAGAATTAAAAAGATATAATACTAAAAAGCTTTTCCAAGATTACATGTGATAAATGTAAATGAATTTACCTCAAAGAGTCGAGAGAACACATGGAATGTGTAAACAGCAGAGGACCCATCTGTGTCTGACAACATCTGGTTGACATGACAACGCCAAGCATCTTCCTCATTGTCATAGGAAACGGGCTGGAATGCTGCCAGGATGGCAGAGAGGAAGGGTGAAGGAGGTGGAGAGGCCTGAATCTCTGGAAAGCCATCTGCGTCACCTTCATCTTGACTGTAACACACACACATAGGCCAGTAAACAACAGTCCAACATGTTCAGCACTCCTCAGCTGAAGGGCAAATGTAAACATGCGCATGCCCGTCATCACTTGCTGCAAGTAAACAACCTCATGCTGTCGTATTTTTGCCTACCTCGCTGTAAATCCTGCTGCATTACATCCAAAGCTGTAATTTACTGCATAAATCTCACAATAACACCAGCTATTAGCATTTTAGCATCATGCAAGCATCTCTGTCACACACACATACAGATACTCACAGGCCTGTAGGACCAAACAGTTTGAAGAAGCAGACAGAATATAAGTATCTAAAGCCTGCACTGCCGAGCACTGCCGCGGACACAGTCTCTGTCCTCATTCTCAACCCAACTATCGCTTCTCTTCCCCCAGCTCTCTGCCCTAGTCTGCAGCACGAATGTGCTGCAACTGCTAACAGCACCAGCGCACTGCTCTCTCATCCCACACAGGACTGCAGAGTGCTCTATACAAGCTAAGCACCTACACACTGACACACACACTTTTGTACACAAAGCCAGCTCCCAACCTCACACTAGTGGAATGTAGCTGGTTGTTTTGATCGTTCTCTCTTAATCATTAGTCCATAAACACAGTTAACTAATTTGAGTCTTGCAGTTTTCAGACAATCACGCACTTACTCATGACTCATGTGTGGGCATACCTCAGCTAAGTATCACCCATCCTTAGTAGAATAATGTTAGTAGTCTAAGTGAGCAAGACTGTCTGCATGTTTGTTCAGCAAAGCCTCTAAATTGTTTTATTTTATCAGTTTACAACTGTCCTCTGGTTAGAATTGGCCCACCTTCGTGAAAAAAGGCTTTTAGAAGTGGAACGGAGCCAGACGGCTCTGGGCCACCTTCATAGTTTTATGAAGCTGTGCCAAGAGTGTCTTCATCCCTCAGAAGTTGGACTGACTACATGTTGTAATCCTGATGCTCATAAGCAAATGCTGCTCAATTAGTCTAAATTATTCAATTAAGTAAAACAGTATTACGTGTTTTACTGAAACATGGCAGCAGGAACATAATATAGATTTTAACACCTCTTTTTCTGGCACTCAGATTATACTGCAGAATGAGTGGTAAGAGTAAAGGGGAAGGGATTGCAGTGCTTGCTGGCGACAGATAATGTAATCCTGGACATGTCACTCAGAAGGAGCATCCCTGCATCCCGGATACTAAACTGTTGGTTCACTTCCGTTACCTGCTGATGCTGCATGTGATGTCTTGAGCTCAGCTGTTCTCAGGCTACAAAGACAACAACCCAATGCATTAATGCTGATCTTTAGAGATTTACCCTCTTGATGCCTACTGTCTCAAATTTGCTACAAAACGCTTCTGCCCTTTTCAAAAGGTCCAGATCCAGACAGCCTACCATAGAGTTAGTTGTCTACAAGTTCACCAAATCCTTTATTGAAAAAAGAATTACAGAGCAGAAAAAGAGAAAACGTGCGATGAAACAAACATTTGAAGGGGTGGAAGTTGTGTTGCACTGTTTAAAACGGAGGAGAAAACTCCCTATTTTGGCTGATGTTTTCCAGAAGAGAAATTACCTTCAGACAACACAAAAGAGGTGAAACCCTACGCCCCAGTCCAAATACAGAAACATTTTTCTGTTTCATCATATTAACCAATCTAACAAGGTCTATCATGCAAAATGTTGGATTTCACATCCAGTTGGGAAACTCTAAGCTAACTCAGACTTCAATTAACATGCAGGAAATACACCCAGACTGTTCAATCCAAACTAGCTAATAAGAACCTCAATAAAAGCTATTAAAAAAGTCTGCATGCACAGTCACAAGCATACAGACTAAAAAGAAACCAAAAACTTGGATGGGATGAGTTAAGTCTCTAAGATGGAAATTTGATTTCAAATGTAAATATAAGAGATGATTTATACAAATCAAATGGATGAGCAAACATGAAACTGGGATGAGTCTAAGTTGAGTTGTCTTTACCTCGACATCCCAGAGAAGTCTGCCTCCTCTTCCTCACAACGCTCATCCAGCTCCTTCAGGGCTTGTGTCACATCATCTTCCCACATGGAGCCACAGGTGCTGTCTGGATTTGGATCTGGATATGGATCAGGCTTTGTCTCAGGTGGTGGTGTGGGCAGATACAGAGGCAGCACCATCTGGGACTCTTCCTCACAAAGAGACCCTGGCGGAGTGTCGATGGCCGGCGGAGGAGGGGGGGCTGGATCTAGGTCCTCTGGAGGGTCCTGAGTCTCTTGGGGGTCCTGAGCTTCCTGGGGTTCATGTGAGTCTGGGAGGTCACAGAGCTCTGGTGGGTCAGAGGGCAGAGGTGGGGCGCTACAAAACCCCGTGTCTTCACTCACGCTGCTACTCAGCTCATCAGCTGCCGTCATGCTTGCGGCATCCTGCAACACAAACAGCAGCTACACAGTTAGTTTTACTTTTATTCCCACTGACATCTTTCCTGTTTTATGACCTCACATCCTGGAATAAATCCAGCTTTGTGGGGTTTGCATCATTTCATCAAGAAAACACAACTAACACTTTTAATGTTCAAAGTGTTTACATTTTCAAACAAATACAAAACTAACCATGCCACTCCAAGACTAAATTATTTTCCTTAAAATACCTTTCTTTTGTCATGCTAAAAGGTAAACCTCCATTTTTGGCTCAATCCTCTAATAAAATGAAAAAACATAGTTGCTTATGAATGTGTCTGTATTTAAAACTATCCACCATCCATTCAACTGTTGATGAAAAAAAATGTTTACCAGTGGAGGTGGTGTTCATTACTCTATTGGCCAGTATTTCTCATCTGAGCAGTGTGCCTTTTTCCACATATTTGTGGAAACTCTGGTACCTTCCATGTACATATGTTGAGATCAACACTGTACACAGGTCATTAATGTTCCAAAATAATGTATTACATTTCATTGCCTTAAAAAATTTTTACGTAATATGATGTTCAAGAAAAAGTCAAATATGTAGTTGTCATGACAATGGTGGTCATAAAATCTACATCAAAAGCTTACCCTTGAACTTAAATTACTGCTTGATTTAACACTGCCGTAGCCAAGACTATTAATTCAATTATACATGGGGGTACAGTTGAGTCAGTACTTCTAATGTTGTTCAGTTTCTTATGTTCAATGACACTAATATCTCTGGTGAGAAATTAAAGGAATCTATAAGGAGGAGCCAATAATAATCCATCACTGAAACACCACTAAAACCCTGATGTCAGTGCAAATTAACAGCTGCATCGTGGTGGGACGACAGCGAGCGCGTCAACCGGACAGCAAATGAATGAGACCCATCTGCTGTGACGCATGTCTGAATGGACTTAACTAGATTTACGACCGGCCGCTAAGTTACTGCACATAAATAACAGACAGAATTAGCGACACAACAAATAAATAAATTATGGGCACACATCAAGGGAGGATACAGTTATAATTAGCTAAAGATAAAACAAAATAAAATAAAATAAAATAAAATAAAGGCAACCTGTTCTATCCTGTCTCTTGCCTGTTAATTGCTGGGATAGGCGCTAGCTTTCCCGCAACCCTGAATAAACAGAATAGAAAATGAATGGATGGAAAATAAAATAAAATAATACTGCTACAGCTACAATGAAATACGTTATGCAAACAACATTGTGGACTCTACGCTTGTACATCGAGGACAAGAATCAAGAAAACATTTTTCTGGCTGTTCTTTTCTCTCTCTTTTTTTTTTTTTTTTAAGTATAATGCATTACCAAAGAGTGTGGCAGGCAGCCAGTACATCACAGAGGCAGCATCTATATTACGGAAAGCTTTTAGAAGTGGTCATGGCTATCCTGGAGGGAAAGCATAGGAGTATTGATGGTTTTATCTTGGGCTCATTAAACTAAGAGCTGGGGCTATGATGGGGGAAAAGTCCTTGAGATGATATTGAGACCTTTAGCTAGAAGAAGTTCCTGGAGTTACACTCAGCTCTGTGTAGACGGGTAGCAGCACCTGCTTGAAAACTGATTTGAAAAGGGATTTTTGATTTTTCATATATTCTTGTGTTGAAAGATAAAAGACTCTGACTTAAAAAAATTCCCCCATTGTGGATAAAAGAGAACATAAACATCACATACTCACTATTGTTAGTAAAAGTGTCAGTAACAGTAAACAGCACAAGACGGGCAATGGCATGTTAATAAGTAGCAAACTGAAGGGGTTTAATCAGCTAGAGCACCACTTTTTAATTTACTGTAATTTTCTTAAGTCAACACACCACTTGTCTCATACTCACACATGCGTCTGCGGTGGAGAAAGGAGCTGGTGTCGCTTTCACAAGTTTTTAAATGCTGGATTTAGTTGGAACGGTCAGTTGCTGTGTTATTGGGGGGTAAGCAGTTACAGCTGACCTGAGGTGAGCTTCCCCCCCCCCCCCTTTTACTAAATCACAAAATCAAATTCCCACCTCTATTAAAAGGCATAAGAGTTAAAGAGCTGACCTTTAGCACCCAGACCCATAGCAAAGCAACCAAGGAAGGGGTTGTAGAGAGGCTCAGACAGGAGATAAGAGTTACAGAACCAACACTTTTAGCCCAATCATGACTCTCTGAAAGTAGCTGATCATCTTTTTCAGATAACAGATAAGCCCGGAAGTACAGTCAAAGCAGGTAAAAGGCGAACAGAAAAAAAAGAAAAGAAAAATAAGCAAGCTAAAAAGCACCCAAACACCACATTGTTGCTCCTGATTGATCACACCTCAGGCAACTGGCTGCTGGTGCTGTCTGAGTGGGCCATCTCCAAACTGGGGCTATCCAGTCGGGGGAGGGAGGGTAGGGAGGGAAGATTGCGCAGGATGGTTGCCTCTTCAGTCATGGCGCTGCTGGAAGACTCTTGAGACTGCTGCAGGGAGTCCACGTGGTTGGACGCGGTATCATCCGTGGCAGAGTCGCTGTTCAGCTGGGGAAGAAAAACAACAACCACTCAGCTTCACTGCTAATGGATGCTTGATGGCCACGACTGTCGCCATGTCAGAACTGAGACTGAATTAAACTCAGAAACATTTCCAGATGTTACTGGTTTTAAGAGATGCAGTTTTACCCAACACTGATGTGATAATATGACTTCAGAAGACAGCACTCTGACTTTTTTTATGCAATTATTAATGACCAAACAAGAGCAGATCATTTAGAAGCGATTGGTCATTCAGTCTTAATATCTAATTACATCCCCATCAGTTGTTTAAATCTTAGTGACACAGGCAGATCTACATCTTGTGTGTAAATGCAAGGAACAAGCATACTGTAATCATTTTTCTAGAGTATGGAAGCAAACGCTTTGTGTAGGGAGGACACATGTCCACTAAAGGCAAAAGCTCATTCTCTCACCGTGCACTACCAAGATCAAGAAGAGCAGAAGATGAAGGAGAGAGACATCCCCATTAGGCACAGGAAAAGCATTGATATTAATTTAATTATCAGCAGCTTTCAGTAAGACCTTGCTTGCAAAGCAAAATAAAAAAAAAAACAAGAGTTGGAAAAAGGCAAAGCAATGTGCTGAAATGGCATTCTTGATATATTTTAGGCTTGTAGATTCTTAAAGAAATCAAAGAATATATCTGTAACTTTCTTTATAAGAGGTAGGTACGAATTAAAAGATGTCTTTAAATTTATTTGCCTAGAATTTCCTACACTGTACTTACCAATTAATAAATCCTAATAATAAATAAATAAGTCCTAATAATCTCTCTCTGAATAATTTAAAGTCAGCGGCAGAGGGGCTGGGCTGAGCTTGAAGAGGGCGTCTACCACCAGCAAAGAAGCAGGCAGCAGATCTTGCTCAGTATGCGCGCACGCACACACACACACACCATGCCAGTGAGCTGTGTGAGGAGCATGGTGAAGTTGGGTGGGTGATTTGGGGGGGGCTGATCAGAATGAGACTTACAAGGCCAGAGCGGGTGAGAATCTGGCTAGCGCTCAGTACCTCCTCCTCAGACGATTCGTCCGTGTCCTCGTGGTTGGTGAGGTTGAGGCTTGGCGTGCTGCCTGTGTACTGGCACTCCTGCAAAGACGGCGTGTCACCTTTGTCCATGCTCTCCAGGGAGCGACGCCGTACCCCCCAGTTGAAGTTGTCCATGCTCTCCCCCTGCAGGATGATCAAACAAACAGCAGTGAGATGTAGTGGGCATGAAGGCAGCAAATAGGAGGGAAAGAATGATGTAAAATAAGTAAACACAGCACATGACTAATAACATTCCACAACTTAATGTATTAAATAAAACAACAAAAGCAATCAAGATGTAAATAAGGACAACAAACACTTGTGCTTGAGTGGGTGAATTTTTTTTCTTCACATTCTGGGATGGTAATCATGCATAGTTCTAAAACTATGAAAGCAAAAGGGTTGACAATCACAGGAGCAATGATTTTAAATCAAAGTTTACTACCGCACTTAATTGGATGAGAACAGAGGGAGACAGCAGGGTGCTGAAAACACAAAGAACTTCGGATATTTCTGAGTAGCTTTTGGGTCCACAGACTTACCTGCAGCTCCTTGTGGCAAGAGACGAAAAGGAACATGTGTGTTAGTAGCCGTAAGACGGTTACAAAACAAAGATTTCGTTGTACTGAGCAGTCACAACAAATATGGCAAAAGTTGGACAAAAAATTATGTTAATCTATCACACAAATAATTCAAGTAATATCACGAGGAATGAAGAGCGACTTAGCAGGCCAGGTCATTAGAACAATAAGCAGCTGCACAAGGCTGAGGCTGTTTATTTTAAATTAAATATACTTTCCATCCACTATTAACACACTGTTTTCTTCTATTTGTCATCTTATAATCAGACTTCACTGCAAATTCTCACCTCAGCATCCTCCAACTCCACATCTAAGAAGTCAAAGTCCTTAAAGACACCAAACTGCTGTTCACTGCCCGTATCCTCTCCTGGCACCTCCTCCTCTCTGACCGCCTCCTCCACTGTGGGTATAAGACTTGTCTGCTGGTCGGCAGAGTCCAGATCTTCGTTGGATGAGAATACCACCTGATAGGAAAAAAAAAATAAAGGATGTTACTGTCAGGTTGTAAAATAAAGACTTTGAATGTCTAATCAAAATATATTCACACATAAACCGAGTGACCTGAAATAAATAACATTACGACAACAGTCACAGCTAAAGTATTCAAAACAGTAAATTTACAGAGACCTTGTCTGAGGCCTTAGAGTAGGAGAGGAGTCTTACAGATGGGTTTTTGGGAATGCCAGATTCTGGGCCACATAAAGTTAGGACATTCATCAGTCTCTCTCTGGTTCTTCTCTGTAACAAGAACATGGGACAAGATGACAAAACTTACACCAGATTAATCTCAAAATGTTAGATTATTAAAACAAGCTGTTTAGTCCAAACACAACACAGTGTGAAATCAGCGAATAAATGTGTCTGTTTGAGCAGGTACCTGAGAGAGTTGAGGCCTCTTCCAGCTTACTTGCACCAGACCATTGGAGTTAGAACCAGATGATGTAGAGGAGGTGCTCCTTGTCACAGCGATCACCTGTGGCTTTCCGTTTCGGCCTGCTGCCGTCCGCTGATCACCATATTTATGCCCTATGATTGGCGTCTGTGGAGCCATAAACAAGTTAGTAATAAGATACAGAGCATATTCTCAACATGACAGCTACCCGACAAATAAGTATTTTCCAGAAAAGTCCGGGAGAGCTCTCTGACCTCCGAGATGTCGAAATGGAAGTCGAGTGTCTTGCCAGGTAGTTCCTTGGAGGAGTTGTTGAAAATGCGTGTGAAGGCGATTTCTGGAGAGCCACACGACTCTGTGCTGTAGGAGCGCTGCACATCGTCAGGCACAACGAGGCTGGCTGAACGGGACACAACCAGCTTCAGAATGTTTTGGGCCTCTTTCCAGTGTGGACTCTGGAAAATCCAGAAACAAAATGAATTCACATTGAGATTACATGCTGTGTGGGCGTTTCTAAAGAATTTATGATTATGAAAAAGGACATATCTTCCTTAAGAGGGCCAAACTATCCCACTACCCACAGCAGGATCAGTATAGGAATTCTGCATGGTGTACAACTGTGTTGTGGAACCTTAAAATTAGGTCATTATACACCAGTGCACATGCACCAACATACTGTCCATTCACACGAACAATGCCTTATATAAAAAAGCAACAATAACAGAGAGCCTATGCAGAATTTGCTACAGGCAGTTATGGGATTACAGCTGTCCGAGGCAAGCATGAGCAAGAACCAGAAAGTGCCATGGGTCAAGGTTGGTAAAAGGCTTCCATAAAAAGCTGGAAGTGCATCAAAGAGGTCTCTACACTACAACCCTGAATGACATGTTATTCTCTTAGTCAACTATGCTACTATTTTTAGAGCAGGTCATTTCAGTATTCATGCACACCAGGCTGTATGTGAAAATAAACCATGTGGAGCTATTATTCAAACAGCTGGCTGCACGTAAGTGATGAATTAACACTTCTCATGCCAACAGCTAATGATTTGAGCCTGGTTATGGCAGAAAGGCAAACCAGCAATAACAGCCAAAAACTTTTACATACTTGTTTACACTTTCATGTGTGATGAAGGTTTACCTGAACATATTTGCCTATAATTTTCATGATCTCAAGGTTGAACTGTTTGACGGGGGCTGCTGAAAGGTCAATATGACTCAGCAGACTGTAGATGATCTGCAGCAGAGACTGCTGCATGCCAGGGAGGCCCTTCTCCAGCAGCTGACAGTAACAGAAATAAGCACATTAGAGATCAATACCGTTTTAAAGTATGTGAGCAATATTCAGATTATGTTTGGTCTTCATCTTGTCTACCTCAGCCAGGTAGGTGACTAGATTCAAGGTTCTCTCAGCAAAGGCGTCATGGATGTAACGACAGACCACGTTAATCCAGTTGGTGCAGTCGCGGGAGTAGCTGTGTGTGCTGTACAGGCTCATCATGTGGGCCAGGTTGGAGAGTGTGGCCGACTTCTCATCAGCGCAAACCTTGGCTATTTTATCAGCCGTCTCCTTACAGAAAGGAGTGGGGCTGTCAAAGTGCTGGATGAGGTGCGGCAGGAGGCACAGGATATTCAAAGGAAAACCTGAAGACATGTCCAAGGAAGAAAAGAGATGGCACATAATTAGATGCCTAATCTAAAAGTAAAGTATTCCTTTATTAATCATGCCAACAGTAGTTACCTGCCACTTGTGAAGGGTCGACCAGTGTTTGTCTGGAGACACTAATAAGTTTGCTGAGCAGGTGGATGGTGAGCTCCTGTGTAGAAGTAGAAGTGAAGCCCTTGAGGAACAGCTGCAGCAGTCCAGGGTAGTTGTACCACTTGAGCTTGGCCTGGACTGTCTCCAGACGCTCTCTGCTGTCTGCACGATCCAGAGGCAGTTGGCCCAGCAGCTTGTTAAGGAGCCGCAGGGCCAGCAGGTACTCAAACTCGTAGTCGGACTCCAGCAGAGACGTGGCGATCCAGAAGACAGTGGCCATCAGATTCGAGGGATCCACAGGTGGGATCGAGCCCCCTCCCGGACCCCCTCCCCCTCCTAGCGATGATAAGCTCCGTGTGCGTGCCAGGTTTCCGTGACTACCACCTAGCCGGTCTGCTATGTCCAGGGTGTTGCTCCTCCGTCTGTCAGCTTTCCGTTCACCGATGAGGCTGGCACGAAGAGAGTTGCTACGAGTGTGGACGTAATGGAACAGGCCAGCGCTGTTGAGGTTGAGCTGGCCTGTGCTTTTCCTGTTGGCAGCAAATTTTGCCCCCAGCAGGTGGTCACGGGTTGAGGTTCTGTAAATAAAATGACAAACAACATTTCTCATGCAACTTTTGTAATATATGTTAGGAGTGAAAAATTAGTAGTGAGAAGACTCACTGTGCTAAGGCAGTTAGAAGGTCATAATTTTTCACTGTGTCTGCCAACGTGTCAATGCCCGACTCCAAAGTCAGCAGCAGCTCAATGACAAAGCCCTAAAATGTGAGAGAGAAAAAAAAATTCAAGTCAGCCTTAAAATAATAGAACACTAAGGAAAACCAAGTTTAATTTCTAAAGAAAAAGAAAATAAAACACACAAAAGAACATGAGCTGTCTAAGTCTGATTTAAATTTCTGCCAGGATCCACACAGTTCTTGATGTTAATGTGTCAAATCAGTGTTTAGCCTACGTCCTGTAACTGTCATATAAACAGAAAAAATTTATCCCAAATAAAAGAAAACAGTAACATAAACACTACAAACGTTATCAACGAAGTAACACTACTGAGAAGGATTTTAATAACTAAAAACATGTCAACTCAAGAATCTAAATACTGCAGAATAGCAGCAAGGTGCGGTTTTCTTTTAATCTTCTACCTGAGCCTCCTCTCCCGGGTCTCCTATAGTCTCAACCAGCCGAGACAGGATGTCGGACAGTGTGGCCAGAGTCAGAGGTTGTTTGAGGGCCCTGAAAATCTGGAAGGAGCGACCAGCGTAATGTCGTGAAGAGCAAGACAAAGCTGTTCTCAAAGCTACTTCACTTAGCAGAGACTCCAGCTGGAAACCTGAAGGAATGTACACACGGAACAAAGAAGAAAGACAGTCAAAGTTTTGCAAGTAAGGCAGAATGAAATAAAATAATATAAAATAAAGTCAAATAAAATAAAATAAGGAGAGTAGAATTAGATAACACTTCTGACCTGTCTGAGAATGTTTGAAGACGGTCAACACATGTCTCACAAAGACACTCAGCTGGTCAGCGCTTTTAATGTTGGGGTTCTTGGGAGAAACGTCCTCATGATTCCAGAGCGGACCCCGCTTTCTACAAGGAAACAGTAAACATGTCATGGAGTTACATCTATATTAAATAAAAATAACTGATGCGATCACACCAGGCAAAGAAACTAAAATTACACCAACTCCAACCAAACCCACACAAAATAATACCCAGTCCTTTCAGACACTGCTGGAAGCATGAAAGCAAATCATTGCACAGGATGAGTAAAATAGTCCAAGTGTGTTATTGTTACATAACGATTTGTACTAATCATGTTAGATTCTAGATAATAAACCAAAACTATGTTGGTTACAAGAGACAACGGAACTACATTACAAGAAGCAACAAGCAGAAATGCTGTAATGTTTTCTGATTTGAATAAAATTAGGTCTTTTCACCTTGATGTAATAAACTCGATGAGAGCTTTGGCCTTTTCGTCCTGTTCCACTGTGGCATCTACCTCCCTGAGAAGTGTAGGAGACAGGTGGGCCAGAGCAGTGCCCCCAGTCCCGAGGCTCATACTGGAGGATGTGGAGCTGGTGCTGAGGCCGGAGTCAGTCATGGGTGATGGTTGAAAATCTGGCAAAATCTCCTGAGTTCCTGTAACAACAATTAACACAAACATTGTACATGTTCACCTGCTTTGTAGACACTTGTATGAACAGTTAATGTTAATTAAACCCTTTCAAGTAACAAAAACTTGTTTATTTGAAGCAGAACTGTTGCTGCCATCCAGTGACTGAATCTGGAATTACAAGACTGAGTATGAAGCAAAAAACCAAGTAAAAGACTGGTAGGAAATTAATTAATATTCCTTTAGTTAAACAAATACTCTCCCACTTTGTTATCCTTTTCATGTAGTTCTTAGCAGAACGGACCTGTGAGGTTGAACTCTGGAACTGCAGGCTTTACAGTCAGGACCCTGGGATCATTGTAGTCTCTGTTGCGTAAAAGCACCATGGCCACAGACTGAACACTGCTATTCGAACTCTGGACAACAAGCAGATGAAGCAGCAGGCGTTTGCAGTGCTCGTAGACCTCTGGGTGCTGGTGATCAAACCCTGGAAAGGGGCACAAGGAAACCAATGTGTTACGACACTTCTAAATGTACTGATCCAGAAAAAAAAAATAACATGTTCAGAAAGTACAGACAGAGGCTAAAATTACCAATAAACACAGCATGTAGCAAGAGGTGCAGGTAGGCACTCCACTCCACTTTGACCCCGTGGTCCACAATGAGGTCCGTCAGTAGGATGACTGCAATATTACATCTAAAAAAACAACAACAAAAAAAGCATGTTACTTTACCACAGCATTTATATGTTTGGAGGAGACGGGCAGTGTCTAGCATACCTGTGGAGGGGAACAGCAGGTGTGTTTGTTTCTGGTAGATAGTCCACTAGAGGAGACCAGCAGCCACCTGATGGAGGGAGAGGGAGAGGCTCCGGCTGGTTGTGCTCCATCACTTTCAAACGCCAGTTCGCATAAAGAGGCATGGAGTCACCTGGAGACAGGATGGTAGCAAAAACAGTTTCAGACAGTGGGAAAGAATTACATTAGTGCTAAAAGAGGAATGAGCATAGATCAATTTCCTACTTTTCTCATCTTCATAGGAACCTCCAGAGCTGCTGCTGTAACGAGATTCCAGACGGTGGTGCTGGCGGTTCAGGTTGCTGTTCAGACCCGAGTAGATATCCAGGTGGGTGTAACTGTGTGGAACAGATATGCTTTGTTAAAATGATAGGGTCAGTAGTGAGCTTTTCTTTTTAGATTTTTTTTTTAATCTTAAAAGGACTGAGGAAGAATAAACATTTTTCCTCAGTGTTTTTAAATATGCACTTAACAAGGCTGATATAAAAAGGCAAAAAAGATGCTCAGTTTTGATAAAAAGATTTAGCTTTTCTCATGATTAAGGTCTAATGTGTGCTCTGTGAGCTGGAAACCCCTTCAGCAAATAAGCAACATTATCAAAAATTTAACATAAATGAGCACAAGACTGATCAACTGTTTCTGCTTTGAGTTAAGAAAACTTCCCCAAAGCCAACGGCCTTGAAACAAATATAATACCACAGCCAGTTGCAGGGCTTCATTTTGGCCACAAGTGAACAAAATTTTGCTGAGCATGAATAACTTTTTTTTCTTGGTGCTCCTAACTTTTCTCAGGTCTAGGTGTAGGACTTTTATCTCTCTGAATGTCTGTCTGCATAATCAGTATTCATTTTGTCTGAACTCAAGAGAGACTTACAATAATGCTGTTTTTTTTTTTGTTTTTTTTTACATTTCTGCTTCAAATAAAACTTTCCTCAAACACAATATTTTATTCACAATAATTCAAATAACCATCAGTGTTTTAGGGTACTGATCAGAAAGCTGTTCTTAAAAATGTGTTTTTTTAAAATATGGTGCTGGGAAAATTTGGGTGCACCTAAATGTTTTTCCTGGTGCACTCAAATTAAGAAATTTGGCTCACCAGTACAACTAATGCAAAAAGTTAGACTGGAGCCCTGAGCTGGGAGAAAATCCTGAAGACCTCTCTACATTTCTCTCTCATATGGCTGGACAACCAGTTAGTTTGCACCTTTTTCCCAAGGAGTTTGTTCGTAGTTGGCGATGACTACTCTTAAAGCTGTACATAAACGCAGTCTATTCATCCACTTTCTAACACAACTCTGTCAAGTTTATTCAGAAGTGAAAACATACATACATGATTCAAAAAAACTTAAAGTATCCCGATAATGTTATAATGCTCATGATAACCTTGACACAAAAGCCGTACCTGTCATCCATATTAGAGTCCTTCACCTTGCTGTCATGATGACTTTCATTTCCTGGCACCATGGTATTGCTGCTGGAGGTTGTTCCTGAATGAGAAGACATGAAAGATACCGTCTGGCACTGGAAAACAAATTATTCTGTACTGCAACAATGGCCTAAGCAATCAGATGGAGCATTTCTACTGCTCATTAACCTGAGGTGACTGAGGGGATCTTGTAACTGGAGGTGATGCGGTAATAAGGGGGGTTGTCCATGTGAGTGATGGCTGAGTTGACCGGCTCAGTCAACTCAAGCTCGCACATCAACTCTTCCAGCAGCTGCATAGTTTTATCTCTGCCTAGGTATACCACCACTCTTTTCACCTGAGAACACAAATGTGATGTATCAAGAAACAGACGGTGTACAACAGATAAGCTACATGAAATAAACATGCTGTAACTTACATAGGGCAAAAGGCTGGGGTCACTGTTGACTCCTGACATACTGATGAGGAAGTGCAGAATGATTCTGAGGTTTTTTGGCCAACTATCTGCTAACGTTGTCCACACATTCTCGATCTCCGACCAAGCAAACTCATCCCCATACTGCAAAAAAAATTAAATAAATATATATATTTGCTTGTGCAATCACATGAATCTGTATAAATTGGAGTGAAGTTTGTCCATTATCTGCCTCACTTTCGCAGTCATAAACATGAGGTTGTTTAGCACCATCGTTGTTGCACGTGGGGATCCCCACCCCTCTCCACGTAGCCAACGCCGACTGTTGACCATCATGATTTCCTGGTCATGGGTGTCCTCTTCGTCCTCGCCACTGCCACAATCCTCTGGTCGCCGTGGGGTTGGTTTGAAGTCAACCAGCTCCACATTGTTCATCCAAGGCAGGAGGTAGTGCAACATCACTTGACGACCACCAGGATGTGCTGTCTGGATACGCTGGCTGACCTCTGCACCACACACAGCAGCAAATTAGACAGCAGTGGAATATATTTACACAAATAAAAAAAAGCTGGCCTAACTGCCCAACAAAAGTACTTTACAGTGACTACTGTTACTTTCAGATGAAAGAATTAAATCACTTGTACGTTGCCTCTGATCTTATGTAATATTTAGACAAATTCTACTGTGCAAAAACTCTACCAACATCACCAAACTGTAAGGTTGCAAACCTGAGAAGATGGGTAGAGTGAGCTCTGGGTAAGTCCTTGCAAGCTCCTCAGACAGCTGGTAGTAAGACACAGAGTAGAGGTGTGGTAGAGGTGAGGCAGGTGTCAAGATGCCATCTGTTCGCTGGATCTCCAGTTTGTGGGCATAACGGAAGAGCTTTGGCTCCAGGATCTATTTCACACAAACAAGAATCATAAGATAAAATTTTTGACAGAAAAGTCTCCATTGCAGTGTTATTGAGAGTGTCTGTACTGAAACTTTTTAATGTGAACAGACCGACCTGTAACAGCTGCATGGCTGCCTCATAGATATCCCTGGAAGAATCAGCTGCCTTGAACAGAATGAGGTTCAGCAGCACCACAGTGTCAAACTGATAATCCCTGAGAGAAACATAACACACATATAGTATTTAAATGAAGTGTTGTGCTCCACAGGAACCAAAAACCACATAAAAGAAAATTTAAGCATGGTACCTGTTGTGAAAGACATTAGCAATGGCCCTAAAGCAGCCAGTGGCCATACGACGTGAACCGGTGTAACAACGATCCACTGCCCAAAACATGAGGTTGCTCTGCTCTGGGTTCAGCTCCAGCAGCAACATCACAGCCTCACAACCCAGCTGGTGAACCTATAGGAGACCACACAGAGAATTCATGAGAACCACACAGTTATTTTTGTTGTTAGTTGCACTACTAATAAATATGGGCAGAAAATAAGCAGGATGCCCAGATTTTTAAAAAATAAACAGCAGAACAACTCATACAATACATGATATAAATCATCCTACTACAGACAGCCTCAGGAAATCCTTCCCAGCCAGGGCCATCTGGGGAGGGGTGGAGGGAGGGGGCACCACAGCACTGCAGATAGTTTATTTTATCCTGACCACACACTGTCACCCCTTCAGGCCACTTTATCTTGACACATGCTACTTGTTCCTGTCACTCTCAGCCCGACTTGCATATTTTCAATGCATTTACTTATTTATGTACCTACATACATATATATTTTTTACCTCATTTTATTTCACCCCACTATATTTCACTTTATTTCTATTTTTACTATTTATGTTAATCTGTGTACTGTTGTTGTTGTTTATGCGGCTGAGTCCCTAAATTTCCTTCGAGACCAATAAAGTCAACAACACAGGGATCCCCTGTGTTCTTTGGGAGACCCCCTTGTGGGGTCCCGGGCCCCAGGTTGGGAATCACTGCTCTAGGGTCATTGCCCTGCAGGTTTTAGACATTTCCTTATTTCAACACACCTGACTCATATTAATGGATCATTGTGTAGAACTTGACAACAAGCTGTTGGATCCATTTAATTTGAACCAGGTGTTGTGGAGCGGGGAAACACATAAAACCTGCAGGACACTGCGTTTGATAACCTTGACAGGCAGACTACAGATTTAGCAAAGTTATTTAAGACAGTAATACCAAGACATGTCAGTAGGTGGCTATAGTACTCAATCTGTATGCCATGATCTTAAACAGAACCTGGTCTAGATGCCAAAATTCAACAAAATGAACCAAATTAGCATTTTCAGTGTTTTACCAACCATAATACTAGGGGGGTGCCCTGCTCCCCCAACAAGACCCACTGCCTCCAATAGAAGTTCAAGTTAAAGTATTTTGATTTTGTTTATATAAAGTGGTATTCAGAACAGAAGTAATTTCAGGTTCCCTTTCCCTCTAAAACAGGTTTAAAATTTTTCTTCTGACTAAAAAAACTAAACAGTCTGATGTTATTTATGTGTTTTACATGACAGCATGTCATAGTTCTGCCCTGATGCCATGCGCAAAGACACATGCACGCACATACAGGTGATCACACTTCCATCATTAGACAGAGAGTGTGTGTCTAAAAACACATAACACACAATTTTTTTTTTTTAACTCTCCAAAGGAGGTGAGGATTGAAACAGTCTTGCTCCAGAGAGGAACAGATGGAGTATTTCTCCTTCTCGGGTTTTACACTGAGAACTTCATGTCCATCGCGGGAACACGTGCAGCTAAACAAGCTGAGTCCAGGTCATCGTAGGAATTTCTGAGTCGTATTACGTCTTAAAATGGATCGATTCACTATTCTTTTGAGGTTTTATTATTGTCAACTTTATCTGAAATCTGAACTTTAAGAATATTTAGAGATTCAACTGAATGAAACAGTTTTATCAGGACATTTAAAAAGTTGAACTGTTTTCTGTACCATGTGTTTTGTTTATGTTTTCAGTGCCGTTGGTTGGTCTGTCTGTCTCTTAGCAACATAACTAAAAAGTTATGGACAGAGTTTGACGAAATTTTCAGGAAAACTCAGAAATGGAATAAAGAACAAGTGATTAGGTTTTGGGGGATGATCTGAATTTTTTTAAATGATTCTTTACAATGGGGAGATACACGATTCAGGATGACATTTACACTCTGAACATTAAACCTGTAAGTTACACGTATGAAACAGACTAATTTTTATTTGTTGAGGGATGGATGTGGGTCGGTGTTGTTTGTCTGTATGCCAGTCCAGCTTTGAATATCTTAAGTCTTTGTAATGATTAAGCAGGACCTGGTCTAACATGGTCAATGTAGCCGATCCTTCAGCAAGGTTATGTTGCCATCTCTGCCCCTTTTTTCCATCCATGCCCATGTTTGTGCTTCCCAACCATTATTATTATTAGGGAGACTTTCCAATTATCTTTCCTATAGAACAGCTATAAAAAAATCTATTTGACATTATTTAAAAATCTAAAACAGCCTGATGTTCTGATTACTACTATGTGATGAACAAAAATATGTTTTATTAAATGTCCCCCAAGGTGGGGCAGGCTTTTAAACTCACCTGTCATCTTGTTCGTAGCCTACATGTACAAGCTTTTCATCAACGGCTCTGACTAGACTAGACTGTAGCTGGATCTCTTAACTAAACTTTTCCCCAGCGAAAACTGTGTTCCTGTGTGCCCAAATTAATGCACACATAAAAGTTTTTAAAGTGGCTAAATTATCTTTTTTGTTTTTTTTTTCCTGTAAAAATCGCACGCCAGAGATCTGGCACAGTACCAGAATAGTTTAAGCTCTGTAGATAGTTTTTTAATGATTAACTCTAATGCAGAGAAACTCAATCAAAGCGCAACAAAAACATGTTTCAGACCTTCTTGTCCTGTGAATCCAGAATGTTATCCAACCACTTGTAGAGGTAGCCATCAGAGGAAAGGCCAACATTGTCAGCTACAGGTCCACAACACAACACTGCAGACATGGCCTGGAATATTAAAATGGATGTTAGTGTCATTGTGCTATATGCAGAAAACAAATTTTGAGGTTTATATTGTTGCACACAATTGAGTGTCTACCTTTAGTGCACAGTACTGATGGCGGTTGATCTGCATATTTCTGTCACTATAGCGATCCAGAGGAGTGAACATGATGCTGAAGGGTCCAGCCCAGTGACTAAACAGCATGAAGAGACTGTGTCGCAGTGACTGCTGTGGAAAGATGCTTCTCCTCTGGTGTACTGGAAAGAAATAAAGACAACAAAACAAAAGATATGTTTTAATTGCCTTTAACTTAGAAGGACAATTAGTTCAATAATAGTGGCTTAAAGTGTTTATACCTGGAACATTCTGAATGATATTGGCCACAAGTGCACTGAAGTGACAGCGAATGTCCTTCAGTGTGTCAGAGTCCTTGTCATTTTCTGCCTCGAGCAACTGCCTGGTCAGATCAACATACTCAAGCAGTGTACTGTTCAGAGAGTGGCTCTCTCCATCTAACCCTCCACTGGCTCTGTAAAGAGTAAGTTTAACATTTTTATGAGAGGACAGATTCAGTCTTATTCTTAATTATGTTTTTTTTTTTCCGTCTTAAAGCCTGTGGATAACATACACTTGACTGATGACACCAGCATCGGCCAGTAGCTCAAATATCCGGACCAGCTGGACCCTGAGGATGTCCCGACGCCTGCGCCGCTTCATGTTCTAGAAAAAACAGGACATTTTTAATCAAATACGAGACTTTTTAATACAAAAAACAACTCCGAGAGCACTTTAAGTTTTTAACTTACTTCAGGTCTTCTTTCAAGAGCTTCTTTTATAATTGGATTTAGCTCTTCTATCAACTCTCTGAAGGATAGAAAAAGTATGTGTAACTCATCAATTTAAGAGGGTTTATCAAGACGTATGTGATGTAGATGGGTTGTTTACCTGAAAGCCACGGGGTTGGTCCTGCCAAGCCCCAAGACTAGAGACTCTGTGATGTCCATGCTCTCGGAGCGCATCATTGGAACAATGTGTTTGAACAGTGAGGAGGGGGACGGAGTACCAACAATCTGTCAAAACACAAAAAAAGTCATTTTTGTCATGATAGTGTTACTGAACTGCCACACACCATCTGTAACATTTCTAAACATTGTAAGTGTAAGTAAATAGTTTGGTTTTGTGAAGCTCGTTCTGACCTTTGAATCATAACTGTAGCCGCTGTCCGGCGTAGACGCCAGCGTCTCAGGCGGGGAGCAGCGGACGGAGCCAGAGGTGGAGGATGAGGAACACATGGAGGAAGATGAAGAAGCAGAGCTGCAGCAGAGAATCAGGTAGTTTCTCCAAAGGCCAATGTAGGAGTCGCTGCTGTTCAGGCTGTTCACCTTTTTGGCGTTGATAGGACTGCTACAGGTGGACATATAGACAACGACGCATGAGTTACCGAAAAAAACAAAAAACACACATAGAAAAAAAGAACATGAAAATCACTGTGCAATACTGACAACTTGAAATCATACTTAATGTCAACTTGTGGAGACAGCAGCTGCAGGCGGGTGTATGCGAACATCCAGGCATAGTTGAGGGCAGTGGGGCAATGTTTGGGCAGGTTCTCCTGCCGCAGGTAGCTGGAGAAGCTAATGACCCAGGGGTCCTGACCTTGAGTAACGTGGGCAAACACCCAGATGTGTGAGGGGCTCACCACATCAAACTGGTGGCTGATGGGAGATGAACTCCACTCCGCTAACGTCTGGAGGTCAATCCCACTGGGACAGTACAACAGGTTTGTCTAAAGGGAAGAACAGAAGAAGATGAGGCAAGTTTTACAGTGCGTGTTCAAGTTTCTGGTTATGAAACACAGAAAACAATTCATACCTGGTCTGCTCCAGTGAGATGAATGAAGCTCTCCAACACCGATGCACTTAGCCTATCCATTACATCAATAGCCAGTTCCTCATCTCCCTGAAAGATTGTGCAACAAATCAGTGAACAGCACTTTAAATAAACAACTGCTCTGCAGACTCATTCTTATTTGACTGCAACTCAACAGTAATAATATTAATAATAATATTTATTATAATAATAATATTATTACTGTTAATAATAATAACAATAATAACAATAATAATAATAATAAATTACCTTGCCAATCCCCAAAGCAGTATGCAGTGCACGGACCTCCTTGAGGACATTAACAGCTAGCCTGCGTGTGGCAGGACGGCAGCTACACAGCACAACCAGTGCTAAACCTTCTACCACATGAAGCACACCCAGTGGAAGAGAACGCTCCAAGGACAGAGAGCGACTGCTGCTTGAGTTCTGTTAAAAACAACAAATATCCCATAAATGAAACACAGTTATCATATCCAACAAGTCACATGAACATAAACAGCTGCACACCCACCTGTGCGTCGTGACTCTTATTGCTGCTCTGCACAGCCTTACTCCATTGGCTGATAAGCTGCAGAAGCATCTTGACAGCATTGTCCAGCAGCGTGGGGTGGACGTCAGTTACCTCTCTGACAATGAAGTACGCAAAGCCTGAGAGGACGTCCTCCCGCCACTCTGGGAAATCCATCATCAGGGCCTGAAGAGTTGTAAAGGCAAGACCCCGCAGCTCCTCATCCATGTGGATGGTCAATCTAAAAGATGACAAGAAACCAGGAGGTGAAGAGGTTTTAAGAGGCAGAAGATGCACCACCAAAATTTATCATGTGAAGTGATTACAGTGAGGTTAAATTACTTGGCTAGAAGCTCTATTAGGTCTTGTCTGCTCATGCCATCGGGTATTAGTCTTGGAATAGCAGCCACGCATGTTCGGAACAGATCGATCTTTGGTTTCCTCTCTCCCCTGTAGGACAATTAATGAGAAGCAGGTCGTCAGGCATCAGGGATACATGCCTGCATGGGCAGTGGAGTTACTGTACTCATCCACTGTGTTTACATACGTGATCATGTCCTCAGGCTCTTTGTTGGACATCTGTACACTGGTCATACTCATGGAGCGTCCCACTTCCTTGTCCAGGTGGCGCAGGATGTTATCCAAGGCTTTTCTGACTTGAGGGTAGTAGAGTGACATCCCTGCAAACGACCCAGCATAGTTATAACCCCACGCTCTTTAGCAAACGCAACTTGTCCGAGTGTAGAACTCACCTATAACTTTTGCTTCTTCATCAGTGAGGGTGGTGTTGAGGAAGATCTTTTTTACACGTAGGGTGTTCCCAGAAGGCATAATTATCCCTGTAGTAGGCATTGGTGGCTCTCCATCTTTCTGCTGCAGGCTGTCGGCTATCACCAAAAAGGCTCGCAAACCAATATTCATCCTCTGGCAGGACAGAGAGGCACAGGATAAGAAGAATGGAAACAAAAAAAAACAAAAAAAAAAAAAACAACAACACCTACATTCCCATAATGTCACTTTTAATTGTTTACACTTTACCTCTGGATTGATGGTGAAGGTTTTGTGAGATTTGCCCACACACAAGAGGTCATAGATAATCTCTTTCATAGCAAAGTCCAGTCTTTCCTGAAAAAACAATAACAAACAAGGATCACTTATCCACAGTGGTGTCTTTATGGTGCGTTCTTTTGTCACGTGTTTGTACTCCAGACTCACCTGGGCTATAAACTGGATGATCTTGACAAAGATGTTGAGGGGTGTGTCTCTCGGCACCACGCTGCGGGAGCCTTTGGGGAAAAGTGCTGACACGATGCTGAGTAGTCGACTAGGAAGGAAAAGCAGGAAACTGTATAGGCGCACGTGGCTCTGAACAGCAAAGACTGTTTTGAAAAGGACTTGTGCTTGATCGGCACGAGTCGCAAAGGGATCGATTTTAGCTGGCGCTGCAACTGACCTCTGTGTGACAGTGTTGCTCTCACACTTGATCCTGATGATGTACACCCAGAGTAGCCTGTAGAGAGACTCCAAAGCTACGCGGGACATTTTGGGATCTTTATTCTGCAGATGTGAAGGGGGTGGAGACACACACACACACACACACACACACACACACACACACACACACACAAAAGAAAAACAGAATATTAGCTTCCTATTTAATTACACTTCAAGAAAACAACCAAGCAAGTCAATCAAATGCAGCCATTTGGTCACACATTAACCATGATTCATAATGCCACATATTTCAGCAAGTACAACACATATTTTTCCAAATGACCAATGAAACATCCACATTGCTGACATACTTTAACAGGGTGAACAGCCGAACTTGGAGACTAAAATGTAGTCGTGGTGTAAAGGATTTCCAAGCTGCAGGCTGTACCTTCACATCCTGATGGAAGTTTTGAGTTACGCTTTTATCCCCACTATAAGCTGCATCACTTTTTGGCATTTTAAGACAACAGATATCTTTCAAATTCAAGTTAAGTCAAATATTTAATTTAAAAATCTACATGTAAAAGTCTAACAACAAGGTTTAGAGCTATCTATAGCTTAAGACAGATAAAATAAGAAGGAACAGTGTTTTATGGGTTAATTTAAGCGTTTTAGCCATAAAAACAGCAGGTGGCAGATGTGTCTGATCCAATGGTAAATCTTTTGTGATTTGGCTGGACCTGAAAATAACAGTGAGGAAATCTTGTTGTGCTCCACATATTTAATCTTTCAGTAGCGAGACAAATCACACAGTAAATCCCTGAAAACACAATCGCAGGTTATAAATCTCAGTGAGGGCATCTTTATTTATTCATCAAAGATAAACAAACATTACAAACATGGTAAATACAGGGTTAAAATAAAGTTATTTATCTTTTCATAATTTCTAATTTATAAAAGCAATGACTTGTGCAGAGTTCACCCCTTTGATGACCCAGATCAATGTTTTTTTTGTGAGGGGTTTAAAGTTGGCTTCATGTCAACCAGGGTTGTACTGAAGTCCACATTTAAATCCAATATTACCATATAGGTTCATCTGGCAAATGATTTTAGTGATTCTTCCAGTGTTACGTCACCTTAATAAAAACACTCATTCACAGTAATGATCAGACAAAAATCAGCGCTCCAGCTCATTAACTCAAACCCGCTCGACTAGAAAGACTAGAACATCACAAGCTTCATGTAATCCATGTGGTTCATGTCACCGTTTTTGCTGAGCCACACTTTAAATTTCACGACAGAGCAACTCACCACTTTGGCCAAGCGAGTAGAACTAACTGCTCTACGCTACATCTCGATCAGGACCCAGACATGGACGGGAGTACCAGGCTAGGTCACTGACACCAGATAAACTCACCTGCAGTGTCTCAATCTGCTTTCGGATGCTGTTGTTAGACGGCATCTAGAGCAAGTCAATGTGAGACAAAAGATCAAAAGGAGACAAAGAATGTAGGGGTTTGGGGAGGGACACATGCAAGTTAAACAAAAACAGAACAAATATGACAAAAGAAGTTCTAACTAGTTTTACTTTTATACACTCTGAGAGTGCATAAACAAAAAGCTATCTGAAATGAAACACAATGAACTTGTCGTCATGCTACTTGTGGACTGACCAGCATGGTAGCAACACAAAGTAACAGCTCATCTGTATTTCATGTTATTACATTTTCTATACTAATTTCAAGGTGTAAAAAGCAAGGCTAAATAAAGTGTGCTGTGGTTTGGAAATCAAACAGAGGGACAAAGAAAGAGGAATGGATTTGGAAGGAAGAGAAGGTTGGAAAGAAACACTAAAAACCAACGCAACGATGCTTCCCTCATCTGCTATGCCAACGAAAAGTCACACCCAACTAAGCAGTGCATTCAAATCAGCGTCCAACACCTTCAAAATGCAAATTATTCCATTTTAACCCTGTGGGGGTCTTACATTAAAAACAGTGATGCAGAAATTACACTATAAATTACAAAATGTGTTAAGGACAAGTAAATCAATCACAGAATAGTGAAAGTGATCACTATCATCTCCATATGGAGCCAACACTGTCTCTCCATACTTCATTTCAACACTGGATATTCAATTAATGCCATTTGTTAATCAAAGCAGGCCCATTTTTAAGACCACCCACAAGGTTAAAATCAATATTGGATAAGCTCAAATCATCATTACACCCTTGGACAAACCCGTCAAATGATTTAAAGCGTAACTGACACTCAGGAAACTGAATACAATCAGGGAAATTTATTATGGAATAATGAATGCTGGAATGAGATCACTTGGGGGGGAAAAAACATTGAAAATCACCATTATGAGGTAAACTGAAATTTTTCCACCACAGGATCAGACAGTAACAAAAAGAGGTAATTCAGTGAAGAATGGAAAAGACACTCGTTGCATTGATCAGGTAATCAGCTTCTGGATTCCATGCTCAGACAAAGGAGGAAAAAAGACTTGATCCGTCTGTAATTGGTTTACAAGGACTCAATAACAGACCCGAGGTAAAACAGCACTTGAGATGAGATACGTTTGGTTTTAGCCAAAATGTTGGGTTTTCATTAAGAAGAGTTTAGGAAACATGTATGGAACCTTACAGTCCTATAATATGTTTACATTTTGCCCATTGTGAGCATTAAACATAGTTTTTGGGGGATTTTTTTCTGAACAGAAGCTTTGTTATGGGTCATCAAATCAAGTGCTATTCCTGTCCAGATCTAGTTTGTTGATAATGGAGGGATAAGCACATTATGGTATTTAGACAGAAACACAAAGCACACCATTCAAAACCAGGACAATTTCTTCTTTCACTTGCATTAAGCACATACCAGCCATTTATTGTCATAACACCCATGTTTATTTTCTTTAGAAAAGAGAGAAATGCTGATCTGTTCACATGTAAAAAGAAGCAAAGTTATGAGCTTGAATTTCAGCCCACAAGGTCACTTTTTATATTAACCCTAAAAACATCGGGAATTCATTTTAGATTTCATAACAAGAGTCATAAGATGAAGTCAATTAGACATTACGTCTAGTGTGGCGTCCTTAAAATGCTCCAACCTGAAGAATACCATCATTGTTCTGCTCTTTAAAGCTGTGGAGCTCATGTTTTCTGAAGTAACTTGGTGTGAGGGTTGCGGCTGGCAGTACCTTAAGGTGTGAAAGGCAGTTCTGGAGGAAGATGTGCCAGTTGTTAAGAAAGAACTGCTTCTGACTGACGCACAGCAGGCATGTTACCAAGGGATACAGAGCCTGAGGAGAAAAATTGGTATCGGCATCACAAAAACGTAGAGCTTGAATGGTTTGTTGAAATTTAGCATCATCAAAATCTCAAGGTCCTTTTTACCAAAGAGTGCTTCTTTCTGGAGCTAAGGTCAAACGTTGTCTGGTAAAGCATCTCCACGAACGTTTTCAGGCACGGCACGTTGACTTCGTTTTTCACCGCCTGAGAATGAACAAAACGTTTATTTCGGAAATAAGGCTGACAAAACATTTCATTTTCCTGAACACAGAACAGAGGGACAGCGTTACTCACAGCTGCAACAGGAATGAGGATCTCCACAAAAAGGCCAGCTAAAGCATGCTTTATGTCTTTGTCCTTGACTTCAAGGAAATACTGGGCACACTCCTAGGACCAAGAGAACATGTGTAAATATTATAGAGAATATGGATACAAACAGCCCTGAAGTTGTTCATCTTACAAGATCAAAAAAAGATCTCAACATCATCCTCATCTTTATTTGTAAGCACTTCATGTCTTCATTGTGTGTAGAGTTTAGGGTTCACATAATGAGACATTGTTTTTCAGCATCCTGTCATTGTTAGGTTTTCTACTCATACACTGGGGCAGTAAAAGATAAAAACAACTAATATTGACTCACTCAAACAAAGCTGTTTAGAATCTCCTATCATTAACGTTTCTAAATGATGTTTTGATTAGTAATTGATTAGTCAGACAATAAAGAAAAGTAGAAAGATATGTGCTGGAAACCATAAACCATAGCAATATTATTAAACCTGTTCAGAATAAGTTTATTTTTTCTTTTTTACTTTTAAAGGTCATTATATAGAGAGATTTATGAAGAAGCAGTTGCTCCTTTCATGGTTCTTAGCAAGGCATGAGACACACACACACAGTCACTTTTTGGCAAACTTTACTTTCAACCGTTACTCATCCGGCTTTATGAGCCATCGCTGAGTTGGAACAATGGGTTAGCAGTTTGGGGAGGGGGAGTTGTGATTTAGCAAGCACACATATCAGTCACATTTCTTCATTTTTACTGTGGCTATGCTCAGGCAAAGAGCGTAAATGTGATGAGTTACCTGCATGAACTGAAAAGAAGCCTCAAAATCCTCCACAGGATACATTTTGACCCGGAAAAACTTCATGCCCATGATGAGACTGATGATGCTCTGGACTACGTAAGGACTCTGCTCTTTTTGCCTAAGCTCCTTTAGTTCTGTGATGAACTTCTTCCTCACTGCCTGAAACCTGAGGACACACACACACACACACACACACACACACACATTCATGCATCTAAACTTACAAAACTCAACAGGAAGAGGTTGTAAAAAAAGAGAAATGTGATAAACTGTAAACAACATAACCACTATAATCTCATAAAACACACTTAAGCTTACTTACTTTGACTGTGTAAGAACCCCTATGACCTCAGCATACAGGTCTGCAATGATGTGCACGTTGCCAGTGTTGGGGCCGCAGTACCTGTGAATTTTTCATGATTATATGAACATATCTTTAAGAAATATTGCTGAAAATAGTGCAAAAAATGCTTAAGAAGAGGCAGGTGTTTAATGAAAATAATGATATGATGCAATTAACCATAATTCAATCAACACTTGAGTGTTATTTATCTGTTTCACTTATCTGTCTGGGAACCGATGCTAACTTACCCCTCTTTGTGTTTAAAGTGCTTGAATGCCAGGTTTAGAACTTCATGTACTAAAACATCCGGCACTGGATGAAGAGGAATCTGTGACATAAAGATGGAATCATTAGTTTTATTAGCAGCATTGAAAGTCTTCATTCTTTCTCTTTGCCTCCATTCATTATCCTCCCTGCAGGGGCAAAACCAAAGAACACAGCTCCAGTCTCTGGGGATTGGCTTTCACCTCAGAATGGTGCTTAGATTTAGACAATCTACTTTAGAAAACACTTGGCTGGGAGTTGGTATGTTGCCACGGCATTTATTTACTCTGTTCCACTTAAGAAGTCATTCTAACAAAATTGGAGTTAATGTCTGTACTATAACAGATAGAAAAAAAGAAGAAGAAGAAAAAATAAAACAACTATTAAACAATTAAGTTAGTTTGCAAATTACTGGTAAGAAAAAAAAGTAATCCCAACTGTGCTAATTGTTAAATTATCTGATCTAAATGGGCAAAACGTTTAACAATTAAGAAAGTAAAATTATACCACACAAATCAAATGTAGTGAGCCCATCTGAATATAGCAAAAAAATCTACAGTTATTACATCCCACATATCAGTTCTACAAACAGAAAGTACAGTAGAAATATATAATCTAATGTATCACCATGTCAGAAATAATCACATAAAAACTTGCCAGGCTAAGTTAAATCCAAATTATGTAAAAAAAAAGATGCTCTGCAGTGGCCCTTCAACATGTAAGCATACAGCAACCAAACTGAATTTTTTTTAAAAAAGGTAAAAGGTAAAAAAGCCATCGAAATAAAAGACCCCTCAGATCACTCACCTGTTTTAAAACTTCCACTGAAACTAAACAAAAAATGAAATCTATGGCTAAGTCCCGCCGTTCCAGAAGGTAATCTTTATCTCGGTGCTGTTCATCTCTACAGAGAAGGAGGAAATAAATAAATAAAAGTAAACAAGCACATCCACAGATACAGGCAATAATAAATTAAAAAGAAAGGATATTACAGGACACAACGAAGACCATCTCACCCTTTAGACTTTGTACTAGAGCGTGGCCTGTACTCGTAAGACTCGTCTTCAGTGCCACTCTGCCGCCGGTACCAGTCAAACAGTGTGCGTAGTAGCGAGGGCAAACAGTGTTCTGCTATTGAGCTCATAGAGCTTATTAACTGAAAAGCAATAAAAAAAAAAAAAAGTCATATTAATACAGATAAAACTAGAAAACACAATCTTTTTACTAATGAAAGTTAAATACTTTAAAATCAAACTGGCTAATAAAATGACTACACAAGGAATGAATAATACCAAGTCAAACATCCAGTATTAGACTAACAGGTAACAGAGCAAGGTGACCATAGACAGGGAAATTCCTTGGCTAGTGGCTACTGACTTAACTTTTTACTGAAATGCCAAAAGATAGGTTTTGGGTGCCACATCAGGAACACTGATACAAGGCCGAGGGGCTTTACAGTTCACATGACTACACCAACCATATGTAAGCTGTGTTCTAACATCCCATCCTACCCACTGAGACATCATACCAGTGCTTTTTACTGGGGCTGGCAAAGTTAATGAGTTAATGTCACGTTAAAGTACATTTCTTTTATCCCATGATTAATGCACACACCATCTGCGTAGTTTCAAGAAGTGATGCAGAAATAACGTGGTGGATCTGAAGCAGAAATGGACACAGAATGGGTCTTTTACATGAACAGTTTAGCTTTAAAGCTCTGCAAGATGGTTTTCTGGACAACAATAAGATCATTTTTTTAACACTACTGCCAATGTGAGCAGAGTCATGTATGTTGCGTCTCAAATATCACCTGCTGTGCAGCACACAGCTGATTCAGAGAACTCCTCCGAGATTAATCGTGAGTTAACTCGTGAGGACACTCAGGCGATTAACTGTGATGAAATATTTGACCGACAGCACTACTTTCTACACATGCACACAACACGAAAACTACTTTCTATGTGGGGCTGAGGACAGCCCCATAAAGACATGGAACCTTTCAGCTCCCATGTTTAAAAACAGCTGTATCTCTGTGTAAATAAATAAATACATAACTTTGATTTTATGTATTTTCATAGAAACTGCATATGATAAATTATTGAAAATATTTTGAATTTTTCATTATTATATAATAAGAGGGTTCATTAATTGACCTTGTGGAGGCATCCTACATGCTTAAATACAGCATATGTAGTAGGATACTTTGCTGTGGTAATTTACATTGTCGAGGCATCCTACCTTCATAAATTTATTTACATTTTTTGAACATCCATGACATTTCCTAAGCCCATACCTATGTGGATATATGATCTTAAAACTATTTTTAGATAGCACAAAACCATGAACTGTATAAAAAATATGAGAAGGGTTCTTTTCTGATTGGGTGGCACAGATATAACTAATAAACTCAGCCTTCGGTAGGATGTTTCGACAGAACACCAGTTGTCCCTTTAAACACCTTGTGAATGCTTTAAATCACATCAGTGATAATGAACACCTGTACATTTCCTCTACATTACTGGACTTACAAATCCTGTTGCAAGTTTGCATAATTATTATAAGAAAGCTACAAATCCTATTACTAGCAAGTACAATCAGAGCATAGGTCAAGATTAGCATGAATAGTTTACACTCAATACATTAAACATGAGTCGAGGTGGTAAGCATGTATTTGCTTTTAAGTGCATGCGCTTGTTTGAGAGTTAAAGGGCCGGAGCAGTGAGATGAGGGAGGAGGATGATGGATGATAGGCAGAAGAGTTATGTAACTGCTCCCACTGCCCTTATGGTGCTGGGCAGACACACTCCAGCGCCTGATGCTGATGCACTGCTGAGGATGACACAGCGATTCTACACACTCACTTTTGCGCTCTATGTACCCGTATTCTCTCCCTCACTCACAATAGGAGGACAGCTGGATCTATACCACCATACTCTCATTGGCTTTGTGTTTTGCTGAACAAAGCATTCTGCAGCAGGCAAGCCCATTGTACAAAGATCTGTATCATCTACAGATGAGGGACAGACACCCCATTCAGGGGGGTAGAAAGAGGAGTGATTTAGTAGAGATAGGCACTCAAATAGTACCGTGAGTGCGGGCAATGAAGTTGTCAAATTTATACACCTGCATGTGATGTTGATTCCTCCTCCTGGTTCTTACTGTAGCTGCAAATTCAAACACAGGAGCTTTCCCCTACAACGCAAAAGTCCTTCCCCCGATCCACTGCTACCACTGGCCCAGGGTTAAACAAAGTGCCAGAGAGATGGTTTAATCAATGAAATTACACTTACTGAGTGATAGAAGCTTTAAAATCATCAGGGAGCTGCTTCTTTTTTATCTGAATCATACCACAGTCAAACCCCATCATAGTTTGTACAACTTTTACTGTAGCACAGAATTAGAAGTTTCTTTTTCCAAACACAACTTTTGCCTGCTCATTCATGTCCATTTTAATGTGGAAGGTAGACACACAATACAACCTGAGATTGTCAGTTTGGCAAGAAGTTAAAAACAAAGTGAGCAGCGAATGTGAGAATAAAAGCTTTCATAGCAGTTGTTTTCTAAAGCACCAACAAAAAGCCCCCACGCCTCAGCACAATCCTGTAGGAAAATGCCACATTGCTGATTTTTGTCCCTGCAGCAGCAGCATCGCAGTTTAGATCGACTCTGCAGATCTAAAGATGCCAACTTTGATAGTCTGAGGTAGGGCTGGGCGATTAATTGAGAAATCTAATTTTCTGTTTCTGATGATTTACTTTTAAGAAAATCAGGATATTGTCCTTCTTTTATATGTCGGGTTGTGTTAGCAGAATTATTTTTGTCGCTGACTGGTTTTTTAAAATGGTGACGGAAAAATCTGAAGGCCATCTGTCAGCTTTGAGCTTGCAACTCACACCCCTGACCACTTGGTAGCGCATGAGCATATTAATTAGTTATTATCTCTCTTAATGCATGACCTTGTTGGCTTCACCACTACGGGTCACGACCGGTACAGCTGAATCCCTGGTGCAGAAAGAGCAAATGTGGCGGGATTTCCTCCCGCTGGAGTGAGTGCTTGCGTTATCAGGAAACCCGTGATTTTTAAAACTCTTGCTGAAGCGGTGCTTGTAATTCCAGGCTTCAGTGTGGAAGCAGAGTGCCGCTTCAGCCTCCAGGACAACATCAAAACAGCCATGACAAGTCGTTAGTTCGAGGCACAAGTCCAAAACCTCATGACAAGAGCCTCTGCAGCAATCCTGCTTGAGACATTAGATCACGCACAAGCAGGCGCGCAATTCAAGTCTATGCAGACCAGGAGCAAGGCCACAGCAGGTGAACTGTTCATATTTTAAGTACAACTGCTTAATTGCACTTTAAGTCTGCACTGACCTGATCAAATTGTGCGTCTTCTCCTCTCTGGAGGGATCGGGACAGAGGCTTCTCCTGTTAAAAGATGGAAAGAGAAAGAGGGAGTTGAAGAAGAATGAGTACTTTATTAATCCAGTAACAACAGTCTATAAATTCACTATAGCACATTACTGTCAATCAGCAAAAGAAAACGCTAAAGTAACAGAGCTAGAAAACATAAATGACCGTAAGGGAAATGAATGACTCAAAAACAATCAAGTCTGTAGAGAGTAAATAATTTCATCGTTCAAGTAGCTCAAGCACAAAAACATCCACTCACATCTTTCAGTCGCTCAAGAAATTGTTAAATGTGGCAGGAATTTGCACGAAAAAAAGAGGTTTTTAATCCGGTGTGTGTGATGTATGAGGTATTGCATTATCATGTTCTCATTCTCAACCCCTGTGGACTCACCAGAGGTTCAGCCATCACCATCTCGATCTTCTTCTCTGCCAGCACAGCAAACTCTGCAAACAGACTCTTGATGACGAACTCCCCGGGCTTGAGCTCGGGGTCGATGGTAATGCTCGACATGGCAGCAATGTTGTGTTTCTCCCACGAAAGGGGAGTCACCGAGGAGGGGGCACGGCGTCTAATCACGCTGCTGCTGACCGGTGCAGAAGCTGTAGGGAGGTCAGAGAGTGGAGGTGAGGAAATATTAGAGTGGGAGTCAAAGCAGCAGGTTCAGACCAAGAACAACACCTTTATAAAGTATGCAAGGTCATTTGCTTGTTCTAATCCAAGCACATGAAGAAATTTCCAACAGAGGCAAACTGATGGAAATGAAGCGTGAAATGGAAACACAACGTAGAGCTGAGTACAGCAAAAATACAATTCTCCTTCGATTTGAGATCTGTAATGATTATAAAACCATTTCCTGAGGTTAAATAGCAAACAGCCTGAAATTACCTCCAGAATTACTCCTAAGTCTTATGTTTAAAATAAACTAAAACACAAATGACAGTATAACAGGAAAATATCTTCAACTTTTTGACATTTCAGGAAATGTCTATATTTGTATTGCCATTGTTGCAGGAGATCATGGCTGACCAACTACCCACTTGTCAGGCAAGTAAGGCTAGAGCCATTAATAAGTTACTGTTTTATCTTTTTAAAAGAGCTATTGGATCCAGACTTCTAGATATTCATTATCTATACTCAATACTTTTATCAACACTAAAATGAAATTAGGGGGGGGGTCGGAGAATGGTAAAACCTACAAACAAGAACACACTCAAAAGTCAAACCTGAGTACAAAAACAAAATATCACAATGTGTGTTGCTGATTGAAGCTATAGATAAATAAACAGATGAAAGCTGATCTAAGTATTTATCCTGAAAAGGACCTTTTCCTGGTATGAAGACTAAATGCCAGCAACTCATAACTAATAAGAAAATTGTCCTGGTGATGAAGAAAAAAAACATGGTAAATGTTTGTGTTTTCAGTTGTTTTTTTTTGTTTTGTTTTTTTTACCCTTTCTGGATTTTAATACTGCTCACTCTATATAGAGGCTCTTTAAAAATAAAAAAGCCTTCATGTGGTAATACAGTAAATAATTAAATATTTACGAGCATTACTTGCTTAAAAATTCCTTTCTTTTTGTATTTAATATGTTAAGTACTAAACTGTTTTTAACATTCACAAGCAAATTTGCAAACATAAATACAACATTAAAAGCAAATATAAGAATTCCCAGCAAGGTGCACAAAACTGCAGTGTTTCCCCGACATTTGTATTGGTTTTTAATTCAACACATTATCTCAGATCTGCAATTAAAGAAAATTTAAAGCATCTCCACTGAGTAAAATGTTCTTCATCAGGACAATTCAAAAGTTTAACTTTGATCTGTCCTGAATGCTTTTTGTCACAGCATTTCATTAATTTATGGAAAATTAGTCCGCGATAAAGTTTGGAAATGTGACGTGACTTCACAGCTGTAGCTGTCAGATGATGTTTAAATTATTTAGTCATCATCACATACGTCATATCTATACTTCAGTCATGGGTAGGCTTTCTGTTACAGCTACAGAGTTTATAAATACATGATTGACCTGTGCTTATTCTAAGGTTGCTGAGATGAACATATCCCACTTATTAAGACTATCATGGAAATTTTATGTATGATACCCAAACTGATGAGTCAGTTACTAATCATGGAGCAGGAAATACATCAAGAGTCCTTTAAGTGTTTGTGTCTGTGTCAGTCAGGTTTTACAAAGCATCTATCCATCTATTAAGCCATTAAAACATCTTTCCCTGAATGGCTAAAGTTAAAAAGATCAGTAGTAATAGTAGTAGAAGAAGAAAACACTGTAAAGCAGAAGCATTTACATTGGCTTCCTGAAACACATTTATGAGGGGTCCCAGCTTGCAGCTCCATTTATTTGCATGTGGTACAGGTCATTTGCTCCTCCTATTCAAATAGTGTAAGCAAATCTTAAGGGTTTTGGTTTCTCTGTCTACTGAAATGGCTGAAAAGCCAGTATCAGGGTGGTTGTACTCCTTTGGTGGTCAAACTAAACACTGCATAGAAATCTCATCTACATTCATAGACATATATGTTATCTTATCCAGAACTTCTTAGTAACGGTGAAACATGTTGAGCAAATGTATAACACTTCTTTTATTGTCAAACATAGTACATGCTTCATTTGAAAAGGAGCTTAACCATCATAAAACATCTGTTCAAGTGCAGGCTCAGACTGCTCACTTGCAAGGGAGGTGTCGTTTTAAAACACTTAATTGTGCTTTAGAGATTTATGCAAGAATCAGGAACACAACTTTCAGTCTAGTTCTCAATGGTCTCATTCCTGCCAAGTAGACAGGCAATAGTAAAGTGACCCTTTACCGCTTTCCCTCCCAGGAAAGGCCTTGTTCTGTTTCTTCCTGGTTGTCATGGAAACAACTCAAGCATTCTGAACTGTCCAAATACCACTGAAGAACAGAAGTGCAATGAAACGTTTTTCAATTCAGGACTGACATACAAATGATATGATGGTCACTGTTTTTGTCAAACCTCCATTCATTGCTCTCCATAAACCAGACGGCAATAAAACATGTCAGCATCATGACATGAATGGGCACCCTGTTGTTCTTGAATCATCTGAAATGGCAATCTTAGTAAGCTGGACCCTTGTCTGCCACTTTCAACATGGCAAAAGTCTGAGCTGCATGCAGTTACAGTGACAGATGAGCGTACACAGTAGCAGTGGTTGGATGTTGGGAGACAGTGGACCAATGTTATAAAAAAAAAGATTTTACAGCCCTCAAAGTCGTTGCTATTACAAAGTGAACTAAAACTCCACTGAATGAGAAGCCAAGAAGATGGCATGTAGAAACACATGGAAAGAGCTTTTTCAACAACTGTTGTTTACTGCTGTTAAGTGTAACATAAGTATGTTTACATGACTTGTTATGGTAAAATGATGACTTATGAGAAAGTAGCTCTGCATGGACTGTTCAATAAGCCTTAACTACATTTTCAGCTCATTCAATTTACTGTTGGTATACATCATTTCATAAAATCACGGCACCAGATTTACAAGATAACCTTTCAGATTTTAGCTCCCACTGTTGTTTCTCCTTCACATTCAGAAGGGGATTATGAAGCTGAGGATATTCAGTTAGTACAGCTTCATAGCAAAGTCCAACAAAATTCTACACATTGCTTCTGTAAGGTAACTATCTGCACACAGGTTTGCATTCGTCAAGACCTGCAAACTTGGTTTGAAGCAAATGATAAGCTAATCACAGACACAGAACAAATAATTTGCTGGTCATTGACTGCTACATGTGGTGCAACTGCTATAATAGAATTGCTCTCTTTGTTACATTATGATGTCAGCGTTAGATAAAAATAAATGACAAGGTCATTAAAACATGTATTTGTTTCCATAAGATAAATTTTATGCCGTCAACAGGTTTTGATTCATATTTTATTTTTTTAATCAATTAATACTGGATTCAGAACACATAATCCAGTCAACTCATTTGTTAAACCTAGCATTTACTTGATTTCTATTAATGGCAACTTGCCTAAAGCAAGTTATCATTCAGCCATTGTTTGTTCCAGCATCTTGGCTAAAACAAGTCCCATCTCCACATCTGATCAAATTACAATAAGTTAATAATATTTATATTAATTCATTTATTTTTATTTCATTAGGTAATTTAATGTTGGGAGATGACAGGGTTAGGGTAGTAGCGAGTGTCAGTTGCGCTGTGGTCATGTTGTCTAGCAGCACAGAGAGCCTTTCAAGCATTTCCCTCTTTGTTTACTGTGCTTCACCACCAGCCCAATGATGTCATATAGCCAGCTCCTAATATCCAATCACTGTCGTGTCCTTTACCCCCTCCATCTTTCTTTTCTTTCCCACCATGGGCAAACCAGACTGTTGACTCATTCACATGAGAGAGTAACCCAACACTGTACTTCTCCAGTCAATAGCAAAAGATGGAAAAAAAACAAAGCAGTGCATCATATTTTGGACTAAGTCTGTACAAACCTTCAGCCTCTATTTATTTCTTTCTTTCTCCCTCCCAAGGAAATGCCAGTCATTTGTGGTACCAAGCTAAGATCCCTCTAACCCACCCTAATGCACAAATCATCACAAATCTGTGAGGGGGAAAAACAAATGTCTTTCCAGGATTTAAACCAGGAAGGGTGGAGGCTTTTCTAATAATATGTAGAAATAAAGTGCCAAGTATAAGACTGATCAGGAATATTATCTTCCTAGTTCAACATTACCTCATAAATACAGTGTTATTCATTGTAGCTGGATCTACTGTGAGATCAGGGCTGCATTCAAAATTTTCACTGCATTCAAAATTTTCAAAGTGTGTGTGTGTGTGTGTGGGTTAAGAAACATAGCTGCAAAGGGCGTCAAGGCTGATCTTCTAAGATCTTCTAATATCTTCCTCCTCATATCTTAAGTTATCTCCCAAATACAGTATGAAGTCAACCATTTACACATGCTGTCCAAGACAATGCATCATCACATAAAATGGATAATATTCTAATAAAATTTCTGTCAAAAAGATCTGACAAACTTGTACTAAAATGCTACTTTACAAAATGTTCACTACATTTTCATGTGTCATATCTATTAGCTGTACTCTGAAGAAATCAAGCACCCCACAAGATTACGCAACTATTATAGCAGACACTCCACCGTTAAAACAAAGCCCTCCCAAACAGTTGCTCACTTCCCTTGCTGGACAACTATAAGGTACAGCACGAACACACACACACACACTCACACACACACACAGTTGGAATGTAGGGGCCAATTCCGCATCCATTTTTTTAAAGACAAAAGAATAACTGCCGATGTTTGTGTAGTATACCAGAGCCAATTCTGCCATTATGTCTCAACATGCTCAGTCTCTGGCAAGTTAGTACCAGTTTGCTCTTCACCTCTACTATTCCTGAATAAAAAATTTGATGAGAGCGAAGCAAATTTATTTCCAGAGGCTCACACGGCATCATCACAAAACAGAGAGGTTCAGAAAGCGATGTGCACTAAACGCATGCTGCATTATGAGTCAAAAATCTACTTGGCAACAAAGGCCTAAACTGTGACTGAACTACACTATATTGCCAAAAGTACTGGCTCACCTGACTTGACTCTTGTATGAACTTAATAGAAATCCCATTCTTAATGAAATGAGTTCAATGGCATTGGCCCACCCTTTGCAGCTATAACAGCTTCAACTCTTATGGGAAGGTTTTCAACAAGGTTTAGGACTGTGTTTATAGGAATTTTTGACCACTCCTCCAGAAGCGCATTCGTGAGGTCAGACACTGAGATAAGAGGGTCTGGCTCTCAGCCTCCGCTTTTATTCATCCCAAAGGTATTCAGGTTAAGGTCAGGACCAATCAAGTTCATCCACACCAAACTCGATCATTCATGTCTTTGTGGACCTTTCTTTGTGCACTGGTGCCCAGTCATGTTAGAACACGAAAGGGCCATTCACAAACTGTTCTAACAAAGTTGGGAACATGGAATTGTCCAAAATCTCTTGTTATGCTGAAGCATTCAGAGTTCATTTCATTGGAACTAAGGGGCCAAGCCCAGCTCCTGACAAACAACCCCAAACTATAATCCCCCTCCACCAAACTTTACACTTGGCACAATGCAGTCAGACAAGTACCGTTCTGCTGGCAACTGCCATACCCAGACTCTTGCATCAGACTGCCAGATGGTAAAGCGCAATTAATCACTCCAGAGAACGCATCTCCACTGATCCAGAGTCCAGTGGCAGCGTTCTCTACACCACTGCATCACATGCTTTGCATTGCTTTTCGTGCTGTATGGCTTGGATGCAGCAGCTCAGCCGTGGAAACCCAACCCATCAAGCTCACTTTGCACTGTTCTTGAGCTGATCTGAAGGCCACCTGAAGTTTGGAGTCCGTATCAATTGACTGCAGAAAGTTGCCGACCTTTGCGCACCATGCACCTCAGCATCTGCAGACCCCGCTCAGTCATTTGAAGGGCCCATCAGTTTGTGGCTGAGTTGCTGTCGTTCCCAATCGATTCCACTTAGTTATGATACCAATGACAGTTGACTGTGGAATATTTAGGAATGAGGAAATTTCACAATTAGACTTGTTGCATAGGTTGCATCCAATCACAGGACCACGCTGGAATTCACTGAGCTCCTGAGAGCTACCCATTCCTTCACAAATGTTTGTAGAAACAGTCTGCATGCCTCAATGCTTGATTTTTATACACCTGTGGCCATGGAAGTGATTGGAACGTCTGATTTCAATTATCTGGATAGGTAATTGGATGGGTGAGTGAATATTTTGGCAATACAAAATATTTTCTGCTTTCAAAGGCATCACTAAGGTAAAATAAACAGTTGAGGAAAAGAACAGGAAAGGGGTTTCTGAAAGTATGTTTGAGTAGCTCATTGAAAAAAATCTCTACAAACACAAGTTTGGAAATCAGAGAGTTGGGGAGAAAGTAGTTAGAAAGAACGGAAAATTAAAGAAATCAACAGGTGTGTATATTACAGCCTTGTAATATCATATATTCCCAGTGGTTTAAAACACTGTTCCAAATCATTTATTGAAAACAATTAAAGAAATATAAGGGCAATAATTGTCTTTACAGGAAAACATCCCTGATAACCATAAATGCAATCTATGTACACCTTGTTTGTAAAGCTATAAAGTCAATATTTTATTGGATTGTGGAGTAAGAAGCAGGTTAAACACTGAGGAGGTCACAACATAAAGAAAGTTATAGCAGCAAAAATAACTTGTGATTGTTTACATTATAATTAATGTAGCCTCCACCAGACTTAAGTGTGAACTGTTTAAGGCCCTAAAGTGACCCGCGTGTGCAGAGAAAGACAAGATGTCACACGTGGCGCATTGTGTTTATGAAGGTAAATGTGGTTACTACACGTTAGCATGTGTCAATCAGTTTTGAGGTTGTTTCGTCCTCGGACAAAAATTATGATACAATATAAACCACTTTATTATTTATACATACATCATGCACACAAGCGCATAATCGCAATGGTAGGGCAGAAAGTTAAGCCGTTAAGTGAAATGAGCTATGTGTTCGTCTTTACAGAGGAAACTTAAGCAACTCCAGACAGCTGCTGTGTTTTTGACTGATCAAATTGTTGAGGCGAGAGGCGACGCGAACAGCGAATACGTCTTTACTGGTTTCTTGTGAAGAAACATCAGCAAACAGACTGGATTTGTGCGATCATGTGGGAAACCTGGAAAGCTGTGCCCTGGCACTGGGTCTTCAGTGCTCACTTCGTCTTCAGTTGTTCATCTGATGATACTGAAGACGTGGACAATTGACCATCTGCGGACATGGACAGGAAATCGAGACAGCGGCCCAAGAAGGAGGCAGCATGACTCCAATGCCGTGAAATTGTCCAGGTATGCACCAGTGCCCACCATTTTTACTGCATTTTAGTGGAAACATCACTAACCTACTTATTTATTAAATGCATTAAATCCACAGCTGAACAAGTTAGCATTCATTTCCTATGTTTACATGGATATAAACGCCAACTATCCAATTGTTTATATTTGATCTTGCTGCATTACACCTCGTGCAGTGCAGAAAAGTGGTACCTGTCTCACTTCAGTGATGTAAAAGTCAGATGATATGCAACATGGCTGTTCAGACTGAAGTGGCTTTGAAAAAAATTGCGTATGTATCCGATTAAAAACCAAAATTTGATGCATAAATCATTAGTTTGCTGATTATGTAAAATTTAAATCTACAAACTAAGGCTAAATTTATTTGTAGTAAAGCAATAAGATTGTTGTGTATTTACATGCAAAAGAGAAACTCAGGAAAAGCTAATGCAAAGTTCTCATTAGCATATGTAATACAAAAGTAGTTCCAAACCTGTGCTCACTGATCATGTCACAACACAATTAAACATCTTTAGGTCTACCAGGCCTTTGTGTGCAATGTTTCTAGGAATGTAAACAGGCACTTTGTAATGTCAATATTGTGTGACCAGGTATTTATTGTTATGTATGGCCAGCTTTATACCATTTTCTGTGCGCGCGCACACACACACACACACACACACACACACACACACACACACACACACACACACACACACACACACACACAAAGAATATCTGCAAGTAGCAATGAAGTGATAAATCAGCAGCACAGACACTGTTTACCATCTTTGACCATCACTGTAGTTCAATAAGACTCAGGATGCAAGGCTTTTTGATTCTTGATGCATTACAGGCTGCATTGGAAAGCTAATAATAGGAGGAAGCCAAAAGACAGATCAATAGCAGGGAAACATTAGTGGTCCCAGAGGAGAGGAAGAGAGGGTTATAAAAGTGGGAGGATGTAGAAGAAGGACGATTAGTATGTTTAGGCCTGCTGAAAAAACCCAAAAAGTAATTTGGATGTCAAAATTAAGATAAATAAATAAATAAATAATAGCTGTAAAAAGCAAGAGAAAGTTGAAAGAAGCCAAACTCTTTGGGGACAAAAAGAACACTCAAAATCGACCAGTGTTATCCAGCTATAGATCATCATCATGAGAATTAAAATCTTTTAGATCACCAGGAGGACTGATAATGAGCAGGAGGAGGGGTCTCAGCTGAAAACACCTGCATATACCTAAAGCAAGCCTGACTAAACATCATCACTCATCTTGACCACTGCATTAATGCACATTTTCCTATACACAAATGAGATCTGAAAAGTCAAAGCACTGAAAGCATTCGAGCATGTACAGTGCAGCGGAGGGTCTGCTGGTTGCGTGTGGTTGATAAGCCTGGATGCAGCAAGCGTGGTATGTAAACATGCGAGCAAGCTTGGCAGGGGTACTCACAGCTGCTACTCCAGGACTTGAGAAGAGATTTGATGCTGATCTCAAAGAAAACCGAATCCTGCAGGCTCAGCATGGTGGCTCTCACAAGTTAAGGCTCACAAGGCACAATATTTATAGGGTTCCTGTCACTTTCATTTCACAAAACTGGAGCATTTTAACTTTCCTAAAAATATTCATGTCCCAAAAAATTGCAATTATCACACCTTCAGTTCCTCTCCTTTCCAAAAAGAGCCGATTACTACCCTCCACAGGTGCTAGTTAAAGGCAGCATCCTAAAACAGCTTAAGCAGCTACTACAAGGCACCGGTTTACTGTAGAGTATAAATGCACTGGAAGGAGAGGACAGAGAACATAGTTAGAAAAATATTCCACCCCAGCACTTGCTGCTCACTTGCCAATCCACAGAGTCCCTCATCCCCATTTAAAAAGAAAATATCCAGTACAGCAAAGGAAGAAAAGTGAAAAAACTTTTGCTCCTGATTTAAAAAAAAAAAACCCAAAACAAACAAAACAAAAACAAAACAGCAGGACAGCAGTGCACAATAAAGTCTTAATGTTCAACAATATTCCTTCTCCTCTTCTCTTCCTGTGTGTATGTGTGTGCCAGTCTGTGTGCTAGCACTGTCAAAAACCCTCCTCCTCCCCCAATGCTCTCTCCCTTTCTATTCGTTCATGAGCAGCCCCTCCTCCGCCAAGCCAGCTCTTGTTCTTTTACTGATGCCTGCTCTTTTCTCTCAGAAAGCTCGATTCAACAGAAAACACGGGGAGGCGGGAGCAGAGTGTGGGGGTGGGTGATGTCATCAAAATGCTGCGAGTGTTCCCTGGCTTTGGTTCAGCAACGCATATGCATGTAAGAGCTGCTACTGTGCTCCCTCCCCAACCGGCCAATCAAAGCAACACTTCCTGTAAAGCTCCACAGCAATACTGATGCGTCATTCCTGACTGCAGTGCAAGGGAAAGTAAAGAATGGGAGGATGAAAAAACAGAAAGAAAAGGGTAATATATACTAAACATGGAAGTGCAAACATCACAATATATTCTGTATCCCCTGTCTTAAAATAATTTTTAAAAGAGCACATTTCTTATTAGTTGTACAATGATTTCATTGTTTAAAACAAAGTAAACCAAATGCACTCAGCAAATTTAAGAGATAATAAGCCATAGCTTTATAACCCACAAGATCAAAGCATAATCTTGGTGGCACTTCCAACCTGTTTCTAATCTAATATAATGTCATTATTGTTATCACAGCTCATCTATTCACTAATGCAAAGTCTTTAAACCCAGTGGAGTCAGAGGCATTACGTCACTGCTCGTCTAAAAGCTTCAAAGCATGCCAACACATTGACTGATAAAGAAATACACGCAAGAAAACAGATCATTCTGCCCCCCCCAAACTTGATTATCTGATATTTTAATCTTGTGTTGATGGTAGTTATTTCCACCATGGGAGACTTAAAAACAGATCCACATGACATCAAGTGATTTGTAGTCAAGGGCAGGATTTAAGTTTGTTAACAAAATATTCTGATGGAAATAGCAGTGGGAAAGCTGCAGAACACAAATACTCTTTGTTTTACTCTGGTTTCGTCTTCACTTCTCTCTCGCCCTCAGTCTCTCCCTCCGTCACATGTTCTCCACTATACAAGTTATGCAAAATGAGGCAGAGCTCATTGCAAACAAATAACACAAACAGATGCTTTGTCATGCCCTGGCTTGTGCAAGACTGATGCAGTCCTTCGCTGTGAAACACTGCCTTGTGATACATTAGCATAGTTTCTTTGGAGTGACACTGATCCCAAGCTTGTGGATTTTGTAAATTTGCTTATACTTTCCAATAGATAAATGAGCAATTTCATATATAAAAAGCACGTTCCCAAAATATTAAAATATTACTAAAAATAGAATTAAACACATCTATGTGTAGAACTACTTTAGCTCAAGCTTATGTACATCAAGAGGAGTGTTAAAGTATTTAGTAGAAAACTAGAGCTCATATAAGGTTTATCAGCAAACTAGCGGACATAAAACATGAAGACCTCTGCAGGTATTGTTTTCTGTAAACCAGCTTTATTGTCTGAGGAATGCAGAACTGACATCATTTCCCTGGGAACATTAAAGCTTTGAGCTAGAACATTAGAACTATAACAGCTGACGCAAACTGAGGACTTCAAATAAACAACATTATAACCAGCTTCCTGGAAAGAGCAGCCTGCTGATCAAATAATCTCAACTAAATGCATAACCAAGGCAGGTTAGAGTCACTCCATTCACAAAAGTGGGAGCAATGACTGACGGCTAGCCTTCCTGACTGCAGACAGTATAGAAGAGCATCTCCTCCCAGGAGCCTCCAGAGTGGAGGATGCATTTCCTGTCCTGGCCTCTAAAGGACAGTGGGGGGAACAATAGTCGATAGGAGCTGTAATTCAATCCCTGACCTCTTCTAGTGATGCCTGGGCTGCAGAGGACACACCATTTAGATCCATCACAGCAGTTTGAGTATGCAGCACAGCTACACACTTCTGCATGCTTCTCTGTGTCAGGGACAAGCAACTTCATACTTGAATGAATTTACAAGTTTGAGGTATGTAACACTTTCATTGAGAGATTCACACAAACACTGCACATTTAGACATCTGTTTCAAACTCCTGTCCACAGATAAACTGGAAAAGATATAAAAAGACACTTAACCCCACGTTGCCTCCCGATGTGCCTGTCGGGGTGTGAATGTGTGTGTGAATGGGTGAATGTGATAAGTAGTGTAAAGCGCTTTGAGTGGTCAAACTGGCTGGAAAAGCGCTATACAAGTACAAGTCCAGTCCATTTAGGCATGATGGCAGCATCACTATATCTGCTTCACTTTTTACCCTGATGCTCCCATCACTCTGGAACAGGGTAAATCTGCTTTTTTTCCACCAATTAACCTCACTGATACGGGGGTTTTCTTAAAACTACACAGCTGTTTAGCCCCAACCCTTGAGTTCCTTTCACATTGTGCTTTTGGAAATGCTCTAACTTTCACTATTAAACATAGTCCTGAGTTCTAATGTTTTTTTTATGATTTGATATCTCCAAACGTTTAAGTGATCGCCATCATTCAAGATTTATTTCCTGATCACATTTCCTCCTGGAAGATGGTTCCCCACTATGCCTCCAGTTTTTACCAACTCAAAATTTAACCTAATTTTAGTAGTTTCAGCATCTCCTTAGATATTAACACAGGAATGAAAGAGAGATCTCAAAGTAGAACTTCTTCAAATGAGCCATTTTCAAAGTGTTCACATTGTTTTAGCATTTATTTGAATAGCTGTTTGGAGAAAGAGCCCCAATAAATAATAATTAACAACATTTGTCTTCTCAGTTATTTGGATTACCTGGCAGAACAGCACCCTCAATGTATTTCTCCTCAATACAGTTGACTAATAAGTTTAGCCAGTTTGTCTGGATACACACCCTCTGGACTATACATACACATCACAGAAGTTGAGTCCAGCAGTGCACCAAACACTCCCTCATCACAAACAGGAAACTGGCTGCACCCATAAGACAAACACTATCCTAATTAAACTTCTTCCAAAAACATAGCTGGACCTGAAGCAGCTAAGTGATGTCTTTCCATTATAAGAAAGACAAATGAGGGTCTGCAACAAGGGAGTGGCACTCAGCTCTGATTTGAAACTTAATTCCTAACTACTGCAGTAATCACACCATATCTTTGATTGCATAACTCACCATTGTCACTCCTGCCATCACTTGCATGATGTAAAAACGAGACTTTTCTAATTTGACGGATGTTCCCTAATTGGAAAGAAAAATAAACAATTGAATTGCAAATAATTTGCTCAGTCCAGTCATTATAAAAGCAATCAGCACTAAGTTATCAAAAAAACTTTATATTAACTGCACAGCTAACAAAAACTCCAAGCGAAAGTCAAGCTTATTATTAAGGGGTTAGTTTGGCTAGCTGACTAGTCCTGTTCTTGTATGCTAACTGGTAAAGTGAGTAATGCAGGAGGGAGCTGAATCATGCTTTAGCCATCAGCAAACACTGAGGCCAACATGATCTGACAAGTAGCACTGCAAAATAAAAAAAATAAAAAAACAACTTTTTTTAAAGCAGCAGCAAGGTGATGGAAGGTGATCAACTCATTTGCTGACGCAACCTGGCTGATTCTTTGCAAACATACAATATGCATGTGTACACACCCACTAAACTTTTAAAAAGGACAATAATAGGAAATTTATCATCTCTAGATTGAAGTGATTAAAAAATATCAATGTGAAGAACTAGAGGTGTAATTTCATCTGGAGTATAGCGCGACAACACAGACCACCTCTCTGTGTCAGTCTCTGGCCACATGTTTACCAGCCGGTCTGGCCGCGTGTTTAATTACGTTCATGTGAATCGCTGCTTCCTTCATTGCCTGGGAGATCTTGGCCCTCCCTTCCTATAAAAAGCTTCAGCAAGCGAGCAATGGAAGCCCGTATTTTTGAAGTGACATGGCGGAGGGCAGAACAAAACTAGCGCTAAAAAAAAACAAAACAAAAAAACAAAACAAAAACAAAACAAAAAAAAAAAAAACAATGTTGTTGGCGAAGAAGTTGTCAGATGAGGAAATGAACGTTGGCCTTGCATTTTCAAAGAAGAGAGAACTGCGAGCGCTAAAGGGGCTTCAATTTGACTTGGAGCATAAAAGTTATCAGTTACTTCAACAAGCTCCAAAAAAATAGTGATGTTGCTTTGCTCAGTGTGTTTACACTTTGCACATTCATTTGCAGATGTGGCAAGTTGGGGGGGGGTGGAGGTTAGGTGTGGCTCATTACACACTTTGTTTTGGTCTCCAGGCAGCACACAACAGCAATCTTTACAGTGAAATGATTTCACTTTTTGCACCTTTAATTACCGTATCCACTTCCCCAGAGAGCTCGCGTTCTTTCCCTACAACTTTCGACTTTCCGTTCACATTGCAGCTCAATTAATTTCTAAGAAAGCTACACTGGCTGAGTTCTTTGTTTTAGGTTTTTGGCTAGGTACATAGCTGGGGGCAGACCAACCAAAAGGTTGTGGCTGCACCTTTTGGTTGGTCTGCCCCCAGCCATTTACCTAACAATGGAGTTGGGCCGATACAGATATTACCATCAAAAATACTTGCAGATCCTGCAAAATGTAAGGGGGTCGAGATCGGCAAAGATTTCTGTCTAAACACCATCCAATATCACAGAAATGGAATCGCAGTTATTTTTTCCAGTCCAACCCCATCACACACAGAAAGTTACACAATCTTGCCTGACGATTGTTTTGAGTTGTCAGGCGGAGAAGCAGCTCCATGTGAATCGCTGTTGTGTTAACATTTAGCATTAGCATTATGTTGGCAATTTGGTATTATTACTTATTAGAAAATCCCACTAGCAAAATAGCGACATACCTGATATGCAGGGCTGAACTTTCCAGAAGGCAACACGAATGCTACCATTTTTAACACCAGCAACACAAAAATCTGAGCATTTACAACAAACACTGGCAAATGCCCAGATTTTTTTAATAGAAATTCTTTGATTTAGGTTTATCTACTCAATAATTTAAAAAGTTCTGTGGCAATAATTGTTTTCGTGTGTTATAACATAACCAATGATAGGCCATTGAATGACAGTAACAACAATATTATACATACAAAGTCTACAATAGCTATAATTTATTTAAAGTAGAAATTCAATAGACCCCTTAATAAAATAATACGTATCGGATCAGTACTTGGTATCAGCAGATATCTAAACCCCAGATATCAGTATCGGAATGGGTATCAGATATAAAAACTAACAAACAAAAAAAATATAATGGAATCAGAATATATCTACCTAACAAGCAAACAACTGGTACAAATGTAGCACCAGTTTGGTGCTGCGTCAGTGCTTTGGCAGTCAAAATAAAAATAACTGGTTTTTAGTTAGACTCTGCCTCCAAACTAGCAACAGAACCGGTCTCGTGAAAAAAACACCCATAACACTGTCAGTAAAACTTGTGCTTTAGAACAGAGGTCCCCAACCCTGGTCCTCAAGGCCCACTATCCTGCAGGAATCTGTACCACCTCTACTGTGTGCAATACTTGTTTATATTGTTTTATTAACTTATCTTATTGTTATTATTGTTATATTTATTGCATTCTATTTGCCTCTATTTTGCTTTGTACCTGTATATATTGTGTCTTGTGCTTGTCCTGCTTTACTGTTGGTGTTGTATTGCTACTGGTACCCAAATTTCCCTGAGGGCTCTCTGTAGGGATTAATAAAGTATTTCTATTCTATTCTATTCTATTCTATTCTATTCTAAGTCTTAGATGTCTCCCTGCTGCAACACATATAATTCAGATTAATGGCTCATTAGCAGACTTGTGCAGAGCTTGTCAGAGAGGGAGACCTGCAGGATAGTGGGCCTTGAGGACCAGGGTTGGGGAGTTCTGCTTTACTGTAGAACCAACTCGAAAACATTTTGAAGAGAAGGTAGTTAGGGTCAAGAACTAATCTGCTAATGGTGTTTACCTGCAAATATAATGTGATGAAATCTTCATTTAAATTTCTTTTTGCATATTTACTGTTGTTCAGCACATACCTGGCCTATGGAACAGCTAAGCTTTACAAAGTTGCAGCATTCCTTGGATAGTTTTAAATAACAATTGCAAAAATGACACAAATCCAACCTGTATAACTTCACAAGTCCCAAATAAAAAGAGAGGGCACAGCTTTTTTAAAATGTCTCATCATCTACGAAGGAATTACTTGCATACCAAGATGACATATGAGACGTATACGTGCAGGGTAAAACACTACAGTTTGGGAAAGGTTGCTAGATGCTAAGCTAAATCCACAGCTGGATTTAGCTTAGCACTTCTATTAGCACTTCTATGACATTATCATCATGTTGGGTCTTTATTTACCCAGACTAATAAGACTTCATCTGGGCAAAACAAAGCTTTTAAAAATACACTGCAAAGACCAACTTTTACTGCTGATCAGGGCATATGACCTATTCCTGCACAAGAAAACCTAACTTGCCAGTGCAGAAGGGAGCAATAGTAAATATGTTGTACAAAAAGAGAAATGGGAATATCATACAAACTGATCTGTGTTGAATCATGATTACCAGTTTATGATCAGTTTGCCCACTCCTCATGGTTATGTTGTTGTAAAAAGTGTTATTTCTTGCTTTGCAGAAATGAAAAAGACACACAAGAGGAGATCGTGTTAAGCCTGATTGAGCTCTCTCACTGACAGGCCAGATGCCAATTTAAAACACTGAATCTGCTTGGAGATTCTGTAAAATATCACACACTTATATAAAAGATATGCCTCTGACATGCAGGACAGCTGATTGTCAGTTTGGTGTGAAAGGATCCTTAAGGTAAAAACACCTGATCACAAAAGTAAGTCAGCATTCATAATGAGACCTCTGGCTGAGAAAGGCAGTGTGCTGCCGCCGATCAACTGGGTTAATGGGAGATGTGACATTAAAACCAAAACTAATAAAATTACAGCTAGTATATCTTTGTTTTTAATTGAGACTAAATAGGTCGATCATTACTAGCACAGCAACTGAACTCTGGAGGTAATTTGCATCTATTGAGAGCAAAAATACCACAGGTCATAAACTCTGCAGCATCCTTCATCCGGTGTTGCATTTCTGTTCATATTTTAGAAGCCCGGGATTTAAAATTCATCGGTTTCAACTGCTGCCGACTAACTACACTTGACAAAAATAACTGGGTTATTAGTGTGAACCATTATAAATTATATATAATGTAATTATCAAATGAACCGATTTAAAAAAAAAAACATTGCTCTGTTTTTAAGACTCATTCTGCAAAGAAAACTTTGTGTTTTATAAAAGCTTAAAATGCAATAACAAAATATGACATTTTATGCTGATAAACTAGATATATGTTGCTGACGTGTTAATTTAGCATCAAGCCAAGCTTAGAGCAGTTAAAATATCGACACACTTTAAGAAGCCAGAATTTAATCCTACTAAAACTGTGCAGTCTGACTGAGCAATAGCTGAGATTTGGTAGAATAAATAGCAGGAATCATCAAGTGCAACAATCAGAATAAGATAATTAAACCCTACAGTACTAGTTCTCTGTCTAGTGTCTATAGGTTTGATTGTCATCATCTAACCTAAGTGAAAAGGGATGTAATGCAAAGCTTAAAGAATGCAAAGCTAATCTTTAGTTACATGTAAATAAAGAATGGCATACACTTAAACATAAATCATTTTTAAGCAGCTATGAAGGACCTTTGTCATTTTTAGCAGAGGTTAACGAGAAATGTTTACACACAACAGCTGATTTAACCACTGCAGTACCTTTGAAGCGGGCTTGGTTACTGCGGGAGCGGATTCCTGTATCTACTTTGATTACTGGATCTACCGGATCTTCTTCAATCGTCTGTCCCATGGCAAGCAGGCCCAGTCTTTTCATGCGAAGGAGCCGTGGACCTGACTCCTTGGGTAAGCTTCCTCCATGTTCAACAGGTCCGTCTCCTGAGATGACAGCTGGAACCAGGCTCTTTAGAAACTCCATTTTCAACAAGACTTTGGATTTTTCAGTCTGGTGAGAAGTCCATAAGCCTGTGCCATGCCATTCTGCCACACTAACTACCTTCCTGCTTCATCTAATCCATTGGCAAAGAAGTAGGAAAAAGGGTAAGAGTGCCTGTGCTGTGTTACAGCCTACATTTAACAGTTCCACATTTACACAATGTCAAGCCCTGTACCCGGGCCTTCACAGACAAGAACAGACAATGCCTAAAAGGCTTTCTGAAGTTGTTCAGAAAGGTGTGACTGCAACGAGCTAAAGTATCAGAGTAGGACACTTTCGATACTGAAACATTACCTGTCTGCTCACAGCGTAAAGAGAAAGCAAAAAGACATGGATTGTTTTTGTGGGTTGTGATGTAATTACAAGTAGGCAGGGTTATGTTCGAGTGCCAGGCACTATCTGGGGAGGGACTTGAACATGTTCCACAGGAGATAACGCAAACCGGGCCACCAGCCAATCATAACAGCGACGACACCAGCCACACCCCGCTGAACTGTGTTGCTCACTAGTAAAACAGAATAAGAGTGGAGGAGGAAGATTGACAGACGCTGTAAGAAATAGGAAATTCATCATGGCGCTGCCATGCCCTTCTGCATTCACTGATAGCTCTTATCAAAAGTTAAAATGCTGTCACTCTTTAGCATTCGTACACATGAGAATACTTGTTAGATTTCTTGCAACATTATGTTAATAACAACCTCTCTCCCTTGCTTTCACTTCTGCTTGGCTGTGCTGAGCTATTATGAAAAAAGAAACAGATTGAGCAAAGTCATGGAGTCTGTGAGACCGAATGATGACAGACTGCTGCGTTATGCTTGGCTGCTCAGCTTTGTACCTGCAGCAAACTCAAACCCTTCCAAGTAACCCTTGCTGCAGAAGAGAGGCTACACTTTGCTGACTCTCAGCAAAGCTCACTGCCTAAAGAAATCATCAATATGCTGTTCGCTGGTACAGAGTCCAAAAATTTAAAAAGTCTCTAAGCGCAAACAACCAGTCGTCAACATCAACTGAAAGCTGCAGTGCTCCACAAAATTAATGATGATCACGGCACAGGTTTGTGAGAAACTTAAAACTTACACACACAAGCACACACATTTTCTCCCGCTTAATGGTTAACTATTCACCAAAACAAATATTTGTGAACCCATAAAAAAATCATCTTCACATTTTGTGGATATTAATATTTCAGAGTATGTGAAATGTTAAGGGGTTGGTGATGCAAGAGAGAAAGGAACTGAAATCTTACTGTTTATGTGAATTTTAAGTACTCAAACATGCATTAGTGTATTCATTTTAAAAGCTCTGAGCAACCAAATCCGTTCCTAACAAAGACGAACCTGGTATAAGCAACCGATGATGCAATAACAGCCAATAACATAATAACTTACCAATAATGTAATAAAGTTTTTGAGCCAATAACATAATATTTTGCCAATAATGTAATAAGTTATAACATCATGGCTGGTTACGACTGGTCTAGCATTAATAAAAAACATTTAAAAATATAACAACTGTAGATAATGTAATGATAAATAAATAGGGACACATTTTTGGCACCTTTATGAAGTTTGCTCTTCAAAAGAATTGTATAGTGAATAGCAGCATTGTCATATTCATTCATTATGGATATATACAATGCAACAACTTTTTTTCTCCTAATCCTTAAAATTCAGCTAGATGGTTGGTGCCCCCAAGGGCTATTGGCTTATATTGCCAACAGCTTTTCGGGAACAGTAGTGCGTAACTCTGTGAGGTCAACTGAGATTCATAGCTTACCCTTTTAGTGATCTACTGAAGTTTTCCAGGCATTTATATTCTCTTTAAGAGGTCTACATTCCAGCCACAAAATATAGTGTTTATTCACAGACTCTATACTGTAAATCCACAATACGTGATTCATTATAACCCCATTATTTATCACGTATCATAATAAAAAAAATAAATAAAAAAAGATCTCTGTCACTACTTTGTTGCTAAGAGATCTATATTTTGACCCAGAAATTATAATGAAGCAACATTCTGTCAAACTTTCAACCAGTTAGATAGCTTAAATTAACTAATGTCCAAGCCGAAGCAGCCAAAGATCAACAAGCGAGCAGAACTTTTGATGTGTGAAAAGAATTAAAAAAATGGTCCTCTATGGGTGGAATAAAGCCATGAAGGTGTTTTGATGAATGGTTGTGCCAAACGCAAGCTGAGTTAGAGAAGGTTTTGTGAGGATAGTAGGTAAATAGTAGAATTAATTATAAAAAAGAAAAAAAAGAGTCTGGAGGCAAAAGTGTAAAATATGTAAATAGTTTCTGTTGTGTTTTAAATACCAATATATATATATATATATATATATATATATATATATATATATATATATATATATATATATATATATATATATATATATATATATATTTTATCCTGAAAGCCCAGACATCAGAAAATGATATACAGATGGGAAAAAAAGACTTGGTCACAGTTGATCTGTGTGTTATTCTACAAAGTAAATTCTGTTTAGTTTTGTTTTTTGTTTGGTTTTTTTGGCCTTTATAGTGCCATTTCCATTAATACAAAAAACAGCCAAGAACTGGGGTTTTTCTTGCAATGTCAGACTGTCACCTGCATGCCTTGTGTCACGTTGTCCACCATAAACTGCTTTGTTTACATGGCAGCAGCAGAGGCAGCCAAGGCTGGGCCAGCGCTAATCTTGTTAACAGGACTTTTTATATGTTTGCATGTAAATATACAGTTAGTAGCAGATTATACTGAAGAACAAAGGCCTCAGAGCGCGTTATGGAGGACACTGCTGGATGTGGTGGAAATGCTAATGTTTTATCAGCCCTCTGAGTAGTACTTCTGAAGCCAACATGGGGGGGATTTATTTATGCTGTTTTAACAGCAAGCAATGTCTAGACGTATAAAAAGGGGTGCAATACCACCTTCACCGAAGAGACAGCATAAGACTGAATGTATCTTTGAATGATCCTTTCTAACACATTGTTTAGAATGTTAGGGCAAACTTTTAAAGACATGTTTTGACAGATATCCGATCAGTTTGAGCTGTAATTATTTCAATTATCTAAATGACTTTTGTTTCCAAGGGTAATGTAAAAGGCAGAAAAGGGGGAACAAAAACGTAGCATGTTAGACCAGGAAGCGTATTTAGAATGACATCACCCTCTACTGCAGTGTTTTAAAATGTCAGCAAGATTATTGAAAAGTTTCACTTTTAAGTCAAGTCAAAGATCTAAGATGGGAAATAAAAAAAGGAAAAAAACAAGATTAAAGGGGTAGTGCACCAAAAAATGAGTTTTTGAGCTGTAAACACAGAATTACTTAATTGTGATCATATAAAAGTCACATATACTGTTATTAAAATTTGTATCTTCTTTTTTTAGTTTATTTTAAAAACGGGATTTTGTGGGTAAAAAAAATGGCTCATTTTTTTCCATTACCCTCTACAGGGTAAAACCAGGTTATGTTTTTCGTGACATAGAGAGGTTATCAACGTCATGAGAAAATTTGAAGAAAAAAAAAAAAAAACCACAGCCCCTCCATCCAGATGCAAACAGATGGGTCCTGGCTTAGCAGGCATAGAAAACCACAGCACATATGAAGGGATGTGAACTTGTATGGTGTAGATTTGCTAATTTCGGACTTCTGTTCTTTCAGAGTTTCTGCAATGGGACAGATTTGTGCTTTTGAGTAGGGTAAAAGTAACACAGGACTTTATTCTTTACCTGCTGATCCTCATCTAATAAAAGACAGCAGCTCAAATCGCAGCAGTGGCAACTTAAAGTGGCACTTCCTGCAGATGCCACAACCTGCTTTCCGGAGCTGCTGGAGCTGATGACAGGTCAGCGCAACAGCGCTAATGGCTCAGATTGATACGGTCCAGGACCACATTGTTGATGTGTAGCTGAGGACACTCAGGAGGGGAAATATCTTCCACCTCAAAGCCCGCTCTGTGGCGTAGGTACTTTGTGAATCTCGCATTGTATCTTGCTAGTGAGCTGAGCTGCTGTCTGTCAATCATTTTCAGTGGTTCCCAACCGATTGTAGCTGAGGACCCTTTTCATGCAACTTCCAAAAAGCTGTGGACCCCCCGCCCACACCGTGTTGAAACCATGCTTGGGTTTTACGCTTTCATTAGCTGTTTCTCACTATAAATTATGCATTCTGGCTGACATATTTTCTTTGGTAAAATCAAAGTTACAGTAATTATCACCAGTCTTTTTTCTTCAAAATAAGGATGAATTATCTGTACTGTGGCATTTCTCAGACATGTCTTATTAATGATGGTCACGAGCTGTGGGTAGTGACCTACAGAACAAGATCACAAATACAAGCAGCCAAAATGAGTTTTCTCTGCAGGGTGGCAGGGCTCTCCCTTGGAGAGAAGTTCGGTGATCCGGGAGGGGCTCAGAGTAGAGCCGTTGCAGGCTTGTCCCCTGGGACACAGTTGTGGTTACTGTTCTATGTTCTTTATAGCCCTCAGAACATGGAGTAATAACACTCCTACTGGCAATGGGAAAGGATTTGATTGTCTTGATACAGTGGGTGTACCTGCAATTGAAAACCGTATTAAAAACACTTGTTTTGGTGTAAAATTGTTAATAACTTACTTTCAGTACTGAGACTAGTGTATGATACTACAGCAGCTATTTTAAGTTGCAGAACTGGGAAGGGCACTTTAAAACAGGATCTGAAAGCAGATTTAAAAATGTGCCAGTGAACGGGTAATGCTTTGATAACGCAGAACAGAGGGGCACCCTTTAATGCGTACCCTGTTATGACAAACCGAGTATCACAAATATGGGCAAAACTACCAACATTAGCAACCAGAGTCCTCATTTAAGCAACCTTTGGTAGAAAATCTCTAAATTCCACCCTTAACAAAACCTGTTATTTATCAAAACATCCACAAGTAGAAAGTGTTGATAAAGCCTCCTGCTGTAGCTCAGGAGAGAGACCGGTCATCTGCAAGTTGGAGGGTTGACAGTTGATCCTGGCTTCCCCAGACTACAATGTGGAAGTGTCCTTGGAATAAAAAAAAAATCACTGAACCCCATGTTGCCTCCTATATGCACACCGGTGTAAGAATCTGTGTTATAGGTACTATTTCATAGATAACTTAAAAAGAGCTGTATACATGTGTGCGCAAATGGGTGAATGTAGCTTGTGATAAAAAAAAAAAAAGTGGTCAAAAACAGCAGAAAAATGCTACACAAGGACAGTCCATTTACCAAATCCCACGTTTCAAACCATCATGCTTGTGCCCGTTCATGGTCATCTGCATTCAGAAATGCCCTCAATTATCTAGAAATGACAACAACACACCCCTTTAGAAATCAGATGGAAATTGCTTGTGTTTCTCCATGGAGTAATGCCCAAGAAAGGGAGAAAAGGAAATAGTTTGCTGCTGGTTTTGAAGCAACCAAACATTGCTGTTATATATATATATATATATATATATATATATAAAAATCAGTGTTTCCCTTGGTTTTTGGCATTGGGGTGGCGTATGTTCTAAGTTATACAATATTCTGGATTAAAAAAAATAAAAAAGGTGCAAATAAGTAAAAGTCTTAAATGCTGCCTAAAAGAAAGGAGCGCTGTTAATAATTTAGGACGGGTGTCCAAAGTCGGTCCTCGAAGGCCGCTGTCCCGCAGGTTTTTAATGTTTACCTGCTCAAGCAAACCTGATTCCAATTAAATGGATCCAAGAGCCTATGAAGTTCTGCACAGTTACCCTTTAATTTGAGTCTGGAGTGTTGCAGCAGAGAAACATCAAAAACCTGCTGGACTACAGCTCTCAAGGACCAGAGCTGGACACCCCTACTTCAGGATCCCATCAAAGAACAGGACTTTCTCAGGAGTTAAAAAAGAAATGGTTTGATATCAAACTCGACACCAAAACACAGAGGAGATCTGCAACTGCAGGAGGGCATAGAATAACAGAACTTCCATGTCTGGACACACATTCCCAGCACTGTTGCTAGTGCAACTTCTCTTCCTGTTTGATTACAGCATGATGTTGATTGGTCCGAGGGAAGTAAAGGCATTTTGGGCTCAGATAAATAACAGCACCAACACTGATGGCATAATCCAGTTCAGTGACGGTTGGGAAATGTCTACTACCTCAAGACAGTGAACAAAACCCCACTTGGATCTGCACCGGAACAGTTTTTGTACCACTAACAAGATGTCCACAACATGGAACCCAAATCACAGAATAAACCTTGGGAGGTATCTGCTCAGAAGTCGCTGTGGCTCACACGACGTAGACCAGAAGGTTCTCTGAAGACGAGCTCATTGTGGAGTGCAGTTTGCAAAGTCTTTATAATGATAAGTTTTCAAAAACCTGTCTGAGAAATCTACTGTAAGCTTTAACTAAACGTTATTAATAATTAAATTAGAAGCCACTGTAATTTTTTTTTTTTTTTTTTTTGGCCAATGATTGCGGGATTCATGGTATTTTTGGCATCTATACTAAAACACCATATGTTTTAAACGGTAATATAATAAATGTTTTACTCAGTCACAAAAAGATCTGAACAAATTGTCGAATATTTTAAAGGCCTCCAAGGCCGTCAGCACTGACACGCTTAATAACCGCTAGCCAGTTAACACATCTTTCCAGGCTTTTGTGTCTATTTGTTTTAAAGGAACAACTATGTGTATGGCAGCCAACTACAACACAACTTTTTTGGCATATTTAAAGTAAACTCTACAAAAATAAATAAAAATCTATGAGGGTCGACGCTGAAAATACAATGATGTTATCCTTAAGCAGCCTTCTGATTTCTCCGGCCAAACAGTCGGATGTGACAAAGTTCACTGATGTTCCTCGATGTTTGCTCCTGCCCTGCGACCATAAACAATCCTCTAAAAGATTTCTGGATCCATGCAGTGATTCTGATGACCCTCAAAATCTAATCATTTATTCCTTATTCCACTTCAGAGATTTCCTGAAAATGTCATCAAAATCTATTAATTATTATTTTTTTATTATGTTGCCAACAGACAGACAGACGGACAAACCAAGACCACTGATAACATAACCTGTCCCTTGGCTGAGGTAATAATTGTTATTTTAAAGGTCCCATATTATGCAAAATTCACTTTTTAATGGTTTTGGAACAGTCATACTGGTCCCCCCGCATGTGTAGGAGACCCGTAAGTGTGAAACTCTTTCAGGCGCTCTCTCTCCCCCCTGCTCCACCTCTAGGGAAGTAAGCGCTGAAATGAGCTTGTTTGAAAGCGTGTACGTTATGACGTCATAAGGGACAATAACCACTCCCCACAGAGCGATGGACCCGTCTACCGGCTCTCAAAGCCCGCCCTCTAAAAATCACCTAGCGCCCAGTGCTTTTCCCTCTTCGGCAACCCTCGTTAGCGGACATGGCTAAGCGACAGAAGCACTGTTCTGTTTGTGGCTGCATAAATGAACACGAAAACGTTTTTTTACTTCCATCCACTGAACCCACGAGGACTGAGTGGATTAATTTTATTTTTGGAGGAAATGTACCCGGAAAACTTCCAAAGGTTTTGCATGTCTGTGGCCAGCATTTCAAAGAGGACTGTTTCCACAACATGGGTGCATGGAAAGCAGGCTTCGCCAACCGTTTGAAGCTGAAGCCAGGTTCAATACCAACTGTCCGTGACACAGCTGGAGAGGTAAGAGCAGTACTGTTAGTCTTCTTGCTCGAACTTCTTCAGGAATGGGTTCCGGTGTTCCGGCGTTTGTTTATCCTTCACTACGCTGTAATCAGCGTCTAGTAACCGCTAAGGCCTAACCTGTCAATCACCTCATGACGGGCGATGCGATGGGCGGAGCCAACAGCTGAGCTGCTCCACCAGGGTTCCGCCCACCATAAACGGCACATTTCTGAAGCTGCTAAAAAGAGGGAGGTGAAGAGAAGCCGCTGCACTCAAACTGAGGGTCGATTTGTCCATACCATGGCGGAAATATTTCATTTAGATATTAATGAATGGTCTCAGATTGGGAATAAAGTGTATAATATGGGACCTTTAAGGACATAAAGAACATATGTGGATGCTGAGATTGTATGCTTTCAGCTTCCCTGTTCTACCAATAGATTCTTTATAAAAGCATGTTCACAGCTATGCCTATATTTACAAGTTAAAAGTACAATTTGGGAAATTCCACACTTTGCATGAAAATGTTCTCACATACTTCTCACACATGTCTGTGTGTAATTAAAAGAAAAAAAAAGGCTCTGGATTCTGACCAGGATGACAAAACAGAATAATTATTATAATTACTGGGATAATATTTAAAAAGACTATTGTGGTCATAACAAATTGACAAAAATATTTGCCCTACAGAGCAGAACATTTGAGTTATAAATTTACAGAAATATTAACTATTAACCATCAAACTCTAAATCAGTTTATCTTGATCCAAACTGATATTTGATTTCTTAACCTCTCAATACCAAAACCTCAAGTTTATCCTTAAGATTCAATGAATGTTTGTGCCAATATGAGAATAATTTTCAGAAGACATTTAGTTGATGCCTCAACCATCAGCATGGCCTAAAAAGACACAATGACAACCTGAAAACATAATGGTATTCAAAAAGTAAATTAATTGTAGAGAAAAAAAAATGCTTTTAACAGCAAGGGAGAGATAATGCAAGACTGAGGCCAAAGCAAAGATGCAAAGAGGCTGAGGCAGCAGATCTAACTAAGAATTACTAAATAAGTCAGAAAGAAAGAGACACTGAAGAGGCAAAGATAGCCATCACTACGCCTGAGTACCACAATGGTCGGTGGAGTTTGCTGAGGCCAGGTCTGTGGTGCTGTTGAGTTAGAACAATACCCCTGCACAGGAGGCCCACATCCCAATCAGTCCAGGAATGTGGAAGAGGAAGCTCTGGGAACAATGTGCAGCGTTCCTAGGCTGTTCTGGGTCCCACCCGTTTCTGCCTCAATCTGCTATCAAACCGGAGAAAACAGGAAAACTAGTGGGCTAGGGCCCAGGAGAAAGATTTTGTTCTGCAGTCAGCTGAGGGGGACTGCGCTGTTCACTGTCAGCATTAAATCTACTATGGTTTGTGATCATTCTGGGTATGCATAAATCTGAACTGGAACTCCACCTCCAGCTGTGAGTAAACAGTTTGAGGTTCATGTCAGGAAAGCTGAACACCAAAACATTACTGTACTGCCCTCTAGTGGTGGAAATGGAACACGCTGCAGGATATAACAAAGCCAAAGTGCAACGGTTTCTTTTGTGAAATATTTCTGAAACAAGTACAACAAAAAAACAAAGATCCTAACTCATAATTACAGAGTGGTTTCAGAAAACAGAGTGATGGATCTTAGTAATAAACATGCCTTAGTTTATTTTTAAATGTCTTTTTTTTTTAAAGTTTAACTTTTCCAAAACGAACCTGACAGGCATGCATACGTGGGTGTAATGTGAAGGCATGGACACAATGGCAGACTTTGCCACCAATAGTTCTATAAAAGGGAGAATGCCATATTCAGCCCAGATTATTTAAATGTCGAGGAACAAAATCTCAATGCCTGACCTAAATGACATCACTGTCTATGGTTAAGCAAAACTCTTTTTCATCAGAACCCATTCTTCCCCTTTCTATTCTTGACTGCGACACACCACTAAATTTAAATATGGCCGCTGAACATTGCTACTTTGTCCATCTACTTTTAAATTTTCAGATCAGATCCTTGTATGCATTTGTTACACTGATAACCAACCTTCTCCGTCTGCAAACAGGAACAAGAAGCAGAGCATTCAGCACAATGAAACAGAGATAGAGATGAAGCTGGGTCTGCCCACTCCTGAACGACAGTGGCAACACATTGAGTTTGGTTGTCACTGCTGAGGAATGTTAGAATGTGACCAAACCAGACCCTGCATTGAAATGATCCACAGACCTACTGTGAGACAGATTTCATCTTCCAAAAGATACAATAATATCTGAGAACATAATTTAACAAACAGTGTTTAGTGGGAAAAAAAATATTCTTCATATTAGTTACAGCTTCTTGCTAAGGTTGGTTGGCCAGTCTTTGGGACCTTTCTATGGGATGATCCACTCATAAATCCAACAATCTGAATCCATTTTTTTCTCTTTTAAGATACTTTTAGTTTCTTTTAAGGTTTGATAGACTGTTTTATCTGTCAGTATTCAGGTCTATATTTTAATTACTTGCATAAATTTAAATTTAGAAAAAAAATTAAAATAATGTGACGTCATTAAGTATAAGACATTTTTTAATAAGACATTCTGATTAATGTCACATTGCTTTTTGCTTTTATATTGTGCTTGGTTTTACCAGTTAATAGTGACATGCACATTATTCAAACTTTTCACAAAAAAAACTCTGTAAAAAGAAAAGAATAGAACTTTATTGTCATTGCAACAAGTGCAATGAAATTACAAAATTGGTAATGTATACAAGTTTGCACAAATATTTTCTGATGAAGTGTACATTACTCATTGTAGTCTTTTACCTAACTGATAATCTATGAAATACTGTACCTTTCCTATACATAGCTTAAAACGCTTAGTTTTGTGGAAGCATTATACTGCAGGCTGAGTAAAATGAGGTCTTCCTCACCTCAACCCTGCTGCATGGACGTTGTACAGCATATGAATGACGCAAGAAAGTAAATGTCAGCCAGAAAAAGACTAAAACTCAACTTTGCCACATACAGAATTAGGCAAAACAAACAGATTAATCAAATATCCTGTCCTTTCCCACAGTGCTTAACTAAGAGCTGCTTTGCAAGCGACACAACAGCACCCATGGGAACGCAACCCACTTAACCCCTGCAACTTACCTTAAGGCCATAGAGCAGGGATGTGGCATGGAAAGAGGCAGGAGAGCCACACGGGAACCTGAAACAACATACGACAGCTTTAAACAACAAAAACTAAACCATATAACATTGCCAAATACAAGAATATTTACTTTATACTTATTAAGACATCAGTAACACATTAACCCGTAAAACTCTGCTAGATTGCCAGTGCCATTGAGCCCCATCCCTTGTGTTGTCAACAATTTCCCAGGAATGATGGTGTAACTTTCGACCAATTAGCTTAATTTGACAGCAATGTGCAAACAGTATCAGCGAAAGATCAACAAATGAGCAGAAAGTTATCTGTCTGTCTGAAAAGTTTTTATTTTTTTGTTTTTATGGTTGGTCTTTATGGATTTGGTATTTCTATTAATGCATTCATTGAAAATAATTTCAGTCTCATAATCTGACAACTGAGGCTGCCCTGAAAAAAAAATCATGTTTGTATGTTGACTGTACTTAAACAGCTTGAGCTTCTACATACATTTTTACATTTGAAAAAAAAAAAAATAGATTAATAAAAAAAAAAAAAAAGCGGACCAAAAATAGCAAAAACAAAATGGCTGGAGTTTTAAGTGTCAATATTAGTATAATCTGAATTTACACAGAAGCTCAACTGATGACCAAGTTACATTTCAAGGATTTAATAACACATTTTGCGCAGGAGCACTTAAATACACCACAGACTAATAATAGGGCTGCACAGGCAGGGTTGCTACTGGACAGTTCATTCTTTATCACGGCAAAGTGATATGTCAGCCTAAAGTTGGCTTCAGCCCGGTTTGCTCTGAATTGAGACGGGATTAAAACCTCCTCCTGAGCAGAGTAATAATCTGAAGATTACCGTTTACATCCAAAAGGCTGTTACGTAAGCATTCAGAGCCTCCTAAACTCTTCTTTCCTTTCATTATTTCAGTGGCCAAAAAACTCCTTTTATAGTCAAGTAATATCAAACAGTCATACAGTCACTGTTCGTTTCTGACTCAGAGCCGAGTTTAGTATATGTTTAAGTTTATTCAGTTTTTTTGTTAGTTTTTTTTAAGAGGGCTTCATAAACATAACCAATTATATTGAATATAAATAGAGAGTCACTATAGAATGACAGAAACTTCTTTATCAAACCATAGTCAAACAAAGGAAGGAAGAGCAAGGCCTTAGCCACAGCAGCCAGACAGAGAAGTTGAAGTGTGAGAACTTCCCCAGCACATCAACATGTTGGACAGATGGTGAGAACAGGTCAGCAAAGATAGTGAGTCAAAACATAACTAAAACCTTCATGGCCTAAAAGTCACATCACAGTGACATACCATCACACATACATAATCCTTCCCACCAGAAACAACAAAAAAAAAAAAACTAAAGTAAAGTAAAAAAAAAAAAAAAAAAAAAAAGACTCAGGCGCCATCACTCGCTTCTCACGCTGAAAAACCTGTGAATACATCTGACTTCCTGTTCCAACACAGTGACTCCAAAACACTCAAAAAAATGTGACCACATAACAAGTAAGCAAACCATGTGCACGTCCTGTGCCGTAGCAGATATCAAGCCACAATCTTAAGCTTCTGCGCTATATTTAAGCACCCAAAGATGCTTTTGTCTACAAGTACCAAATCATCCCCTCTGTTTCAGCAAAAAGTCTTTATTTTTATGGTAAATAAGTACAGCTCCCCACTTCTGTATTTAGGTTTAAACATGTAGATTCTGATTTTTGTGTCTTCTGAGAAGAGCTAAAGGTCAGTGGAACCACACAGACCAGATCAATGTTTAACTCAAGTTCATCTGTTAGTGTTGCCCTGCAACATTCTGAGTCCAGCACACAGGGAGGATGCTGCAAGTAGGAGGCTGATAGACCGTTTAGGAAATAGGAGATAACTCCAACAAAGACAACATTGTCCTGTCCTAATGTGCTCTGCTCCCTTTTCCATTCCACCACATATCAGCTTCCAGTAGCCAGAAGCATTTCCATAAAGCTGATTTCCCCATTTAAATTAATTATTGTCAAACAACTAGTTTAGAGAACCAGCTACAGAGAGTCTAACGCATTATACTTGCCTTCCAAAACTGGACCAGATCATACTCAGAAACAGGCAGTGAGCTACAGTTAATTGGACAAAAAAGGGGGGGTGCTATATCTGGCTACCTCCAACACTAAATGACAGGCCTGGCCTGCTGTAATCACTACCTCTTACCCTGAAACATTACTGGCTTCTTCCGACTGGGAAGGGAAGCAAATAAACAAATGTCTTTGCAAGATTCGTAAGACAAGTCTCTTGTTTCCATCTTCCTCCAAAGAACATATATACAGCCACAAAATGTAGCATTATTGTACCATCAACATGTCAGAAAAACAGAGAACTTAGCTGAGGCCATCTTGAGGGCAAAGACGAGGTGGTTTCTTTGGCAAAGGCAGACCCAAACATCAATTATGCTTCAAACCCTCTTTCCCAAGGCCAAGGATAATCTTCCTCAGCAGGGCTCAATTATAGGTTATTTCTAGCTAGACTCAGTCATCATCGTGCACAACATTATGCCAAGTCTTCCAATGGAATAAAAGAAAAGAATGCCTAACTCAAGAGTTAGTAATAATGTGTGTTAATCTACGCTGCACTAGGAAAAGACCTTTGGAAGTTAGCTCAATGAAGATCAGAGAGATAGAGATGAAGTTCTTACATCCAAACTGCTTCAAAACAATCAATCTATACAATCTATAACATGTTTTATTCATCCAAAATAAAAAAACAACACCACTTTTAAAGAGTGGGTCTTCTGGGGCTGTTATTTTTTTTTTTGTTTTGTTTTTTTTTACTTTTGTTCTTTAAAAGACTGGTGAACATCCTCTCCGTGTCACAGGAAGCCTTCGTGAACTTCATGTATGAACTTTTTTTAAATACAGAATGACAGAGCACAGTAAATCTATTCAACCTCAAGTACTCTGGAAATATCATTTGCATTGCACAGGGCAAAGTGCTCACAAAGTCGGCTGCTTGCATCAAGTATTTAAGCAAATAGCAAGGTTTTAAATCATGCATGTATGCAGTTCCTAAGCATGTTATTTGTCTAGTTGTCTAATTATTTATTATCTAGCCATGTACAGAGTCAAACACATGCATATCTGTGGATCTAGCAAACAGGCTCACTTTGGATAAGAGATCATATTGAGTAATCAGGCCAAATGAAACCTAGGACTTTTAAAGAAGCTGCAACAGGATTTACTACGGCAAATATGAGAAGTCATCTGGCATAAATGGTCTGTGCTTATATAGCGCTTTTACCCAAAGCGCTTTACATATACATCACATTCACCCATTCACACACATTCACACACTGATGGCGGATGCTGCCATGCAAGGCACTCAACCACGACCCATCAGGTGCAATTAGGGGTTCGATGTTTTGCTCAGGGACACCTCGACATGAGCCGGCAACCCTTGGGTTACAGGACGATCACTCTACCCACTGAGCCATGCCGCCTCAGCACAGAAAGCAATAATTAAATAAAATAAATCAACTGGCCATGACACTTATGACGTTTTAGGCTTATCTCCAGATGCCAATCACTAAGAAAGCTGAGTAGAAATAGGAGAAAAAAAAATCTTTAAAAAAATTAAATGAGACAAGCGGGGAGATGGGAAAGCTATAAAGATTTAACTAGCTATGACACTTCAAAACTGGAAGCAACGGATCACTGTTGCAGACTTAACTGAGAAAACCAGTTTAGTTTTTTGTTGTACATTATTTTTGCAGTCATCTCTGAAATGCTGAGTTAACAGTTAATCCTTGCAGGGGGCAGCTTAGTGAGAGGCCACTATGGGGGTGTTTTACATGGCTTGGTTTTTCCATCCCTATACTCTTCAATGCCATTAATGTCTTACCAGATTAAGATAAATACCAATTCATTGGAATTTTGCCCTAGATAATCACAGATAGATGTCTATCTGCAATCTAGGGGGATTCTGTCTAGCTGGTGCATGAACAGGAGAATAAACCACACATCTGCACTGCCATCAAAAGCTTATCCTGGCAGGGAACAGGGGGGTTGGAGGGGTGGTTGTCAACCAGTTGCCTTACCAATAGCCTTTTAGTCCAGTGTTAGTGCAACCCTGCAAAATCTTGTGTAAAATCCTTAATCTAAGAAGAGTCACATCGTGGAAAGTTCATAACAGAACCCATGATTAAAAAGTGAGGTGACAATAACCAATATTTGGTGTTACTTCCAACTAAAATATTACATGTGTATGTTTTAATCTAACTTTTAAATGCACAACGAAATTCCCAACACTCATCTATACTGATTTGGCTCAGGAGCACACACAAACCAGCTTTTCTTGTCACTGCGCCTTCCTCTCAAATAGTTCCCCATCTCTCATTTCAGCCACACATCAGACTGACCAGATTCCTCTCTGTCTGTATCCATGTGATTCTGAAGTCAGATGCAGTCTGGCGATGAAACATGAAATCCACAGTGCAAATGATGTAAGCAAAGCTGACATTTTGCTCACTGTTATGCCAGTGCAAAAGACCCACCATGCTCGTTCATGTTACAGTTTAGCCCCTTCAAACATACCAACTAACCTTACACAGACCAAAAAGTTTTCTTAGCCATCAACTAAACAGAACACCGTTATTCTGCAGCTTTGTTTGCAAACGAAAGGCAGCACATTGAAAATCATTGGGTAAATTCTAGGTGCGTGACTATTTTGGCTGCTGCAAGTAAACATACATAACGCGTTAGTTGATTTTGTGCTATGGCGTTTCGTTTGCAGTGAAGACGAGATTGTAGCCTAAAAGAGAACTGGCTACGCAAAACAAACTAATGTTCATGGTAGCCTTCAGTTAGCAGCTAGCCAGGTTTTTGCAGAAACTGCTTATGTTGAGCAAGAAGCTAGCTAGCAGCAGCAACTTGCTTTAGCTGATCAGTCCGTTGTAAACGTTAAGTTAACAATCTACATCCAAACATAATTCTATATTAACTGTCAAGTTAGCTTCATGGCAACGACTAAACTAATGTCATTAGGAACGTGAACGGTGTTTAGCATCAATTTAGCAAGGTAAGAAAGCGATTAATTCACACTAGCAGAAAAACCAAACTCCTTCTTTAGCATGCTACAGACAGCCAATTCTGGTACCATAGTTGGTGAGCTAACGTTAATCTCAACGGCAAAGTTAACAACGAAACTTGGCTTAAGTCAACGTAACTACATCAAATATCAAATACCATATGTCTTCATTTACACTAGTGTTCATAATGGTGACGTTACTCACAACTTTTGCTTCTTCTCCCTTTAACTGAGCTAGGTCGCTAGCTTGCAGAGGTTCTTTTCATTTGCCGAACAAGCTTCAACGTACTGGCCCTCCTCCATTGGAAGGATTTGCGTAGTGGTGTGATTTTTTTTTTTTTTTTTTTTTTTTTTCGCAGTCCGTGACTGCGTTGGAAGGGGTCCACTGTCAGAACAGACGACAGCGTGTTTGTCCTGCCTTCTTAACTGCGATTGGCTGAGATGGTGTACGCCTACATGATTATTGTTTTCTATTTGTTTATTCGACTGTCAATCAACAATCCGCTACAGAATATGACCTGTTGATTGGATGACGTCTTTTTGAGGTTGCATCAACGTGGACGCATTTGTTAGAAATGCAGATACAGTAAGGAAAACTTGGCATTGTCAAATCTGTATCTATTATATGTTTTTTTTTGTTTTTTTTTATATCCGAATTTTATATGAATTATGATTTATGTACAAGCATACTGTGTATGCTTGGTATATAGTTTATTTTATTGTATTCGTATTTAATATTTATATTTTATATTTTCTCAATCTGCTTTTGTTTATCTGTTTTTCTGTAGTTGAGCTGTAGTAACACACAAATTTCCTCGTTGCAAGATAAATAGTCTTTTCTTAAAACTGCCTAGTAAGGTTCTATTGTGTAATTATAAGTGGGAAAAAAAGCATTTTCCATGCCTATTGTTAACAACTGCTTCATCCAATAAGCATCTTTGCAATCTCGTTAATTATAATAACAGCTGTTTTACATGTTTATAAATTGTCCAACATCTGGTTGTACATGTTTGAAATAACTTTATTGTAAATTAAAATGTCTGATAAATACATGGAATGCCAAGTCAAGAGTGCATCAGATTCCTTTTAAATTTAATATAATCGTATTACTTTTGAATTACAAATATTTAAAACTTGACAAAATAATTCTCAGAACATATTCTGGCAAATGAAAATATTGATCAGATATTGAACAGAAACAAATAAAAGGAAATACAGGTGAGCTATACGGAAAAACTACACTTTATTTTTTGATTCTCTGGTGTTGAAGCCTTTAACAAGTCTTTCAATTAGGTAAATAAAGCCTCTGATGAGATAGAAAAAATTGATGTCCCATGAAGTTAAACCCAAGATCAGAGCATGAAATGCGGCAGAAAACCTAAGAGGTAGATCTCACACGCCACCTATTAAATGTTAAAATTCATGACAGTATAGTTAGAAAAATACTGAACAAGTATGTCTAGGTTGAAAAGGTCGCCAAGTCCTTTCTCTCTCTCTCTAAAAAAAATAAATAAATAAATAAATGAAAATGTCAGCACAGCTTATGTTTGCAACGATGTTTGGATCAATGTGAAGAATGCAGTGTCAAAGAGTCAAAATGTTGCACTGATCCAGGTAAAGTCCAGACCTCAACCTGACTGAAATGTTCTGGCAGGATCTTAAGAGAGCAGTGCATGAGCAAATGTTCCAAATGTAAAACAACTGAAGCAACGCTCAGTGCAGGCCAAAATTAATCAAAAAACCATGTGACAAACAGATAAAATATAAAAAAAAAATATTACTTTAGCTAAAAATGGTTCTAGAAGCTACTGATTCATGAGATGTACTTCTGTTTTTCCTCCCACACTGCTTCTGCATTTTGGCTTAGTTTTTGTTAAATAAATAAAGAACTAATGGTGTAATCTTCACGTATTGCAGTTCATCTGACGTTATACTTTATTTCAAAATCTGGTGATTTCATCATGTCCTGATACAAAAAAGAATGGAAAGAGAATAATCTTTCTTTATCAGATAACAATATTTCTAGATGCAGTTTACTCTGAAAGGTTTTGCTGTCCATCAAAAGCCACATTCCAGGAATTTCACCTTGTGAGACAAGATGAAAACTTTGCTAACAACTTTAATTTTCCTCTTGAATCATGCTGTCTCTTAAGTTCAGGTTTTTCTGTAATATTTTGAATAATAAACTCTGTAGGAAAATTAAGTTAATTTATTTTTAGTGGATTTTTTCTTTGTTGTAAAAATGTTTCTTCAATCTACTGTTGAAAAACCATTTTATTTCACTTTTACACAATGTCGCATTTGTAAGGAAAGTGCATTCAGGGGATGAGAAGCAGAATTAAGCATGTGGGTTGTGTCCATTAAAAAAACTTGTCAGATGGTTTTGAATTTTTGTCAAAACCACCGTAAATATGAGCTGGCACCAAAGAAATGCCACTACTGGTCCCATAATTTGAATTCTGTACAGTGTTTGCTGGATTTCAATTAGTATATCTGGTCTGCTTTCTGAATAACTGTTCTTTATAATGGCTAAGGATGAACTTGAGTCCAAGAAATGTGATTTTAAGGTTTTTGTGCCCTCTACCCACTGGGCTGCTAATAGCAATGCTAACATCTCTGCTGTGTAAACTGATAAATCATCATTTAATTTCTTGCCTACTTGCTCTCTGAACTCTGGCACAATGACTACTACTTCTGCACTTCCCAATGAATTCTTGGCTGTGTCTGTATATACTTTTATGTAACTATAATAATAGTCAATATATGCCTGAACAGAACCTGAATCACAACTCCTTCCCTTGCACCTGTTCTTCTTTTCCAGTAAGGTAAAGTCCACTTCTCTACTGGGAAGGATCCATGGCAGAATTACCGACAATGGCACAGTTGGGCTGATGTTTATTCTGTCTATTCCCAATTTAGCTGCTCTTTGCAACACTTTCCATCCGAAGCTCTTATGTCTCTTCTTCTCCACTTCTCAACATGGTTGCAATTTGGCTTATATAGGGTGTTGTTAATTGTGACCTTTTAAATTAACCCAATAATTTAAAGATAACTGGTGTAAGTTCAAATGGCATGTCTCCCACTTCAGATTCTGATACTGCCACTGGAGTTGTTTTAACAGCACCTGAGATTAATCGTGCCTGAATCTAAATTTTATATAGCTTTTTTAGACGTGTGTCAGCAGCTGATCCATACACTACACAATCACAATCTATCGTAGTCCTTATTAGACCAGTATACATACTGTAGCTTTCAAAGCTTGTGTGTCCACACCGCAGTCTTTTCCAACTAAACACCTAATTACATTTTATTTTACATTTCCCCACAATCTTCTGAATATGACCTGCCCAAGTAAGTTTTTCATCTAACAATACACCCCAAAACCTAAACTGCTCTACTCTTTCAGTCACCTAGTTATATAATCTAAGTTTCAGTTCAGGCATTTTCTTTCTTTTGTACATTGTTTTTGCTTTATCAACACAAAACTTAAAGCTCCATTTGTAGGATCATTCTTCTACTTAATGAATGGCCTCTTGCAACTTTTTCCACTATAAACTCTACATTTCTCCCACATTTCAACATTGTCCCATCATCTGCAAAAAGTGAAAAGTCCACATTACTCTCCATGTCCATAAAAACATCATTTATCATATTTGAAAATATTAATTAATCAACGATTATACTTCCCAGGGGTGCACCCTTTTCAACCTCATATTTCCCAGAGTAGTTCTTACCAACCCTCATCCATATTACCCCTCTAATCAAAAAATCCTTCACTCATTGGTAAAGCCTCCCATCAACACCTATTTTCTTAAATTTTTATCAATGATTCCTCTCAATCCCCTCACAATCTTGCAAACATTAGACTTAAAGGGAATTGGTCTGTAGCTTCCCGGAACTGTGCCGTCTATCCTGGTTTGCGTATAACATTAGCTTCTTTCTACATTTTTGGCAGCTTACTGATTTCCTTATTATTTCTGCTAAGTTAATAAGCAATATTTAACTAAGTAATCATTCATGTATTTCTACATTCTGATTTATGTAACCTTGATCACATGTGATCTGTTGCTATCCAAACCTTATTTTGTCTTCAATACTGCACTGTTATACAGCTTACTACAAAGAACTAGATGTTAGCCTGTTGCCACATTCATTGGTACATGCTGGTTATTTTTAGCTTTCATCAGTGACATGATGCCTGTGCATTATTTACTGCTGTAAACTGGTGACAAACTTACTTGTAAATGTTCACCATACTTGATGTGAAAGGTCAGGCAAAACAGACATCCTGTCATATATAAACTGCAGAACAAGCAGAGAGAAGCAGTCAGAAGCATCTAATCTAACCAGACTGCAAATTCATTTTGATTGGCTCAGGCTTTTAGATGTACAGTGTCTGAGGTTTTATCTATGAAACTGCTAATTGATAAGTCTAAAACACTCATTTCAAAAATATTATTTTGAGTGGCTTCTGCTATATGAGGAATGAGAACTGTGCAGAACAGAGGTGGTTCCTGGAGCTTTGCTGGCTTCATTTTAACTCAGCTGTATTGCAACATAACCTATAATAGTCCCAAATTCTATTTGATATATTTCTAACTTAGAGCAAACGTCAAATACTCTCACTCACACAGAAAATCAGACTGATCAAGGATTATAGTGCAATGGGAGGAAAAAGAAAGAAATAGTATATATAAGTTCTTAGGTCACTGTTCTGGCAACCTGAGTATGAAACTTCAACTCATTTAAATTAGCTAAGATACTGATAACTTTCCTTTTTTATTTGATAATCAAACTATGAAAACATAAAAGGGTGAAGAAGCTTCTCTGTCTCAGTTCATACCAAACCTTGACATGTTTTGGATGTGTGGTAACTGATTTAACTCAAGGTAATTAAATGCTGTTTCACTCCTTTTATAGACTGTCAGACAGAATTTAAAAAATATGCAATGGGTATTTAAATGCAGTAAACATTCCTGAAATTTTGCTCCATACTGACGTGACGGCATCACACAGCTGCTGCAGGTTTGTCGGCTGCATCCATGATGAGAATCTCTCGTTCCACCACATCCCAAAGCTGCTCTACTGGACTGAGATCTGGTGACTGTGGAGGCCGTTGGAGTCCAGTGAACATATTGTCATGTTCTAGAAAGCAGTTGGAGATGATCTGAGCTTTGTGACATGGTGCATTATCCTGCTGGAAGTAGCATCAGAAGATGCTACACTGTGGTCATAAAGGGATGGACATGGTCAGCAACAATACTCAGGTAGGCTGTGCTGGTTAAACCAGGTCACGTTAGGGGCCCAAAGTGTGCCAAGAAGACAATCCCCAAACCATTACATCACCAGCAGCTGAACTGTTGATCCAAGTCAGGATGGAAATTTTGATCCAAGTTAGGATGGAAATTCTGACTATTATCTGAATGTGAAGCTGAAATGGAGACTCATCAGACCAGCAAAGTTTCTCCATCTTCTGTTGTCCAGTGTTGGTGAGTGTGTGTGAATTGTAGCCTCAGTTTCCTGTTCTTAGCTGACAGGAGGCACCCAGTGTGGTCTTCTGCTGCTGTAGCCCATCTGCTTCAAGGTTGAACGTGTTGTGTGTTCAGAGATGCTTTCTATCATCTCCAACCAGTCTGCCCATTCTCCTCTGACCTCTGACATCAACAAAACATTCTGGTCCAGACAACTGCTGCTCACTGGATATTTTCTCTTCCTCAGACCATTCTCTGGAAACCCTAGAGATGGTTGTGTGTGAAAATTCAAGAAAATACTCAGACCAACAACCATGCCATGTTCAAAGTAACTTAAATCTCCTTTCTTCCTCATTCTGATGCTCAGTTTGAACTTCAGCAAGTTGTCTTCACCATGTCTACATGAGTAAACAGTTGCTGCCATGTGATAGGTGGACCTAATAAAGTGGCTGCTGAGTGTATGTGTTTATGAACTGCAATGTTGTTCTTTTAGAGTCAATTATAGTTTTAATCTTAAGAAGTAAAGAAGACACCTTAAAAAAGACACGTTTTCTTGAAGTACACAGATCATTAAATCTATTAGTTTGTTCATTTGTTTTATATTTAAGGTAATGTGTCCATTGTTATTAATAACTAAACTTAACATCTGCTTTATCCTTCTTTTAGTTCCCATGACAGACTTTGAACTCTTGCACACCAAGCAGTATTTATTCAGTTAAAACCAGAAACACTATCTTAACAACCCTATTAATACAACAATTGCTCCCCCTGGTGGATGTTTAGTGAAATGCGACAGATCAGACGACAAGACAGAATGAAAGTTTTAAGCAGTGTTTATGGGGTTTTGATAAATGACAATGTAGAAACTGACGGATCTATGCAGACAATTTCTCCTTCCTGCATTCACAGTGATGCTGCAAAACCATAGTTAACAGATTAGTGGTGCATTTGGAATATTCTAACATGCAGGTATCACATTTCTTTATGATTAGCTGACTTGTGGAAAAAAAATCATTTCAATTGTAAGTTTTAGAGATGGTTAGAGATTCACTTTTATAACCATTTCAGTATTGGTTTGATTTACTTGAGCTTCATGCTTGCTCTGTCGGCACTGCTGGAGCTTTTTTCTTACATTCTTCACATACATGATGGCAGTGTCTGTAGAGGAAACAGAATTTAAAAAGATATATTAGAACTAATATGAAGATAAAATTTTTATCTTTGTTAAATATCAACTAAATGTATGTTAGAGCAGAGTTTTTTCTGATTGTGTGATCCTTCTATTCACAGAAACTGTGCCAATTATGATAATAAGTTATGCATAGCCAGTGTTTTCCCCACCTGTGTACATGATCAAGGTGACCTTTCTTTGACCAGGGTCCAAATCCTGGTCCATCTTTAATACCCAGCTCCTGAAACTTGCTTCGGCAAGTTCCAACATAGGAAGCTTTTCCCACTGCAAACCCGAGGATCCCAGCAACTACAAAGGGAGCAGATTTTGGTCAGGGGTCGATTATCTCATCCAAACGGTCCAATATGACGTATGACACAAACCTGCTAGTTTTGGAAAGGGTCCAAATCTCTTTGATGACTTCCAGATACCTAAATGGTGAAAAAAAAAAAAAAAAAAAAGCTTATGTTAAAAATGGAATAATTACAGATGGTTGTTTTATTTGTTATGATACAAAAGAAGAATGGAGACTGAATGCTTGTACCATTGTAGATGAGACCCCCGGTGGCAGCCATGCTGCCCAGTGAGAGGGGAAGAGCTGAATATGGAAATCAGACAAATGATGGTCAGATCAGTCAAAGCTCAATGGAAATATAGAAAAAAAATCTCAGTAACATCAGACCAGAGACTAGTTTCCTTTTTAAACTAAAATCTAAAGTCACTGCAAACAAACAAACAAAATTCGATTCTCTCACACCTTGATCGCTTAGACCACAATCAGACTGAACTTTGACCCGTGAAGCATCGACACTCAATTGTTCCAACTAGTTTAAGGGGGAAAGGACGAGTGCAGGAAGTAGTAATAGTTGGCGGTTCATGTTTACATTACTGCCTGGTGAGAGAACGTGAACAGCAGCTGCACGCCTGGCGATGAGTGGAAACATTGGGAGAGAGGATCGAGTCCATGAGGTGTTGTCACATAAAACAGATTATTTTCATTTTGTGGACTCTTTATGGCTGGTCAGCTAAGCTGGATGCAGCAGCTTAAAGTATTTCTAGAGTTTCCCTCCATGCAGCTTGTGAGTTGCTTTTACTTTGATACCTGTAGAGTCTTTTCTTAAAGTAGAATTAGAGCTATATGAGTATGCACATGTGACATGTTGCTAAAATCACTTGTTAATTTAGTCACTCTTGTTGGAGCAGGCTGTTTAGTTTTTAATGAATCAATCTGGTCTGTAGGGTTTGTGGCACTTGAGGACACTCCCAGCCACGCTCCACCCAGCCTTAACCTGAAACAAAGTTTAAGTCATTGCAAAGTCATTTAGATGTTTTCCAGATTTCATGAGATTGGATCAACTCACTGAAAAACAATGACAAATACTAAATGGGAGCACACAAACAAACACACACACACAAATAAAGCCAAAAAAAAAAACAAAGAACGAGTAAACGCACATTTAAGTGGACTAGGCATTGATTGATGAGCTCTTACACAACTCCCTCTATAAGGAAAAACTTGCGCAACACACATAAATGAATGGTCCAAACTCTCACCTTTAACCATTTCCCGCGTTCTCTCAATGATAAAATCAGTGACAAACATACACAAATTTAGTGAATGTTTAAAAGGGATTACCTCTGTACCAGAAGCTTTCCTCCTGGCACTCTTTCCAAACCCTTTTCACATCTTCTCTGTGGACATGAGCATCACTCAAGGGGCACTGGAAGAAACAAAGAACAGGTAAAGTACCGTTTCTGCCTATAGATGTGTGCGAGGCCACATGTACTTGCTTTCTCTCACCTTCCAGCCTCCTTTGACTGCAGCTGAGTCAGGAACAGTAGCGGCTGCCTCCTCAGTTTTCACTGTTGGAGTTTGTCCACTTATTTCAGAAGTCATGATGCAGAAGCTTCTGGTGGTTGTTTTCAGAGCTAACTGCTGCGCAGTGTTTTCAGCTGTTGTACTTCCTTACTCTCTGACTGGCTACAAAGGCTCCTCCCTCGACTATTTTTGAACCTCCTCCCCACTTGTAGAAACACACAACATGCACTGTTCATTCAGAGCCATTTCTAAACAATATAAATAATTAACTCAGTATTAATCAATATAGAACAGTACAGTAGGCTAATCAGACATGCACTTACATAATAGAACTGTCAGAGGAGATTAAGGGAATTCATTCTAGTCTGCTTTGTTCCAGTTTAGATCAAACTTCAGATCTTTTAAGCGCAACATACTTTAATTTATATTACTTATGTGCACAAGCAAATGTGTTGTTTGGTTGTTGTATTTTGTTTGTTTTAGCTCTGTTTTTTTTTTACTTTTTGAAACTTTGGGTGGGATAACTCCAATTATCCCAACAAAGATTTAGACTCAGAAACAAATTGGGAGGGTTAGGTAGGACAGGGGAGCGGTGCGAGGGAGCGGGTTAAGTACTTTATTATGTCAATATGATGCAGCCATTTTTAATCCTTAATCCTTAATTCTAGGGTACAAAAGAATGTAAGGCTGTTTTTTTCCCTTCTGTTATCAAAAAAAAAAAAAAAAAAAAAGAACATTCCAGTTTTCTAATCTGGAGCTCTATTTGGCCCAATAACAAAATATGAAGAAAAGCAAAAAAAAAAAATATGCACAATTTTATATTATATATCATATTGGGGGAGAAGGAGGGGGGAGAGGGAGGTGTGCAGTCTGCCTGATAGAACACATGCACAATAACCCATACAAACAGTTGCTATAACTTATACGTGCAATAGTGAACTGGGAATCTGTTCCACCTCTGCTGTGTGCAATGCTTGTTTATATTGTTTTATTTAACTTATCTTATTGTTATTATTGTTATATTTATTGCATTCTATTTGCCTCTATTTTGCTTTGTACCTGTATATATTGTGTCTTGTGCTTGTCCTGCTTTACTGTTGGTGTTGTATTGCTGCTGGTACCCAAATTTCCCTGAGGGCTCTCCGAAGGGATTAATAAAGTATTTCTATTCTATTCTATATTTGTACTGTGCAGTTTATTATTGTGTGATGTCAGAATTATAGTAGTACAAAATGTATCCAGGTATTCTAGGCAAATCCCACCATGAGGAGACCCACGAGGTTGGCCTTGGAATGCCTCGGGATCCCCCCAGACGAGCTGGTGAATGTGGCCGTGGAGAGGGAAGTCTGGGTTTCCCTGCTTAGGCAGCTGCCCCACGACCTGACTCCGGATAAGCGGTAGAAAATGGATGGATGGATGAAAATGTATCCACTAAGGGACAAAAGACAAGTATCAAATTGTATACAACGGATTTCTGAGCAAAGTTTTTACCCTAAAGTGAAGCAATAGATCTCAGAAACAGTATGAATGAATGATGATGAAGGGATCTCATGAACACAAGGGATGACCCATCGTATATGGACTCTTCGGTCCGAGGTGTAGTTCGTTAGAGTACAATTAGAAAAAGACTGAACAAGCTGGAATGGTTTGATCCTGAGCAAGCCGCAGGACTTCTCGAACAATGTCTTCAGACAGACAAGACCAAAGTGAGTGGTTTGTGTTGAATAAATAATGAAATGGTGGTATACACTGCCTGTCCAAAAATAAATAAATATTAATAATAAAACAAAGTAACACTCTAATACTTCATTGTAGTGCTTTTAGCTTTGATTACAGCACACACGCACTGTAATATTGTTTAAATAAGCTTCTGCCAAGTCACAACATTGATTTCTGTCTAGAGCTGCACTCATTTTTCTCCAAGCTCTTGTACTGATGATGAGAGAGTCCAACCACTGCACAAATTCTTCTCCAGCACATCCCCAAGATTCTCAATGGGGTTCAGGTCTGGACTCCATGGTGACCAGTCCATGTGTTAAAATGATGTCTTCTGCTCACTGAACCACTCTTTCACTATCTGAGCCCAATAAACCGTGGTATCATCATCTTAGAATATGGCAGTGATGGAAAATGGAACAACCTGCACATTCAGCATATTCAGGTATCATCTGACCTCATTCTTTGGACACATAACGTTGTTGAACCTAGACCTGACCAACTGCAGCAACCCCAGATTATAGACTGCTCCCTACAGGCTTGGCACCAGGCATGATAGCTACCCCTCTTCTCACCCTCACTCTGAAACAGGTTAAATCTGGACTCATCAGACCACATGACCAATTTTTCTCTGGTTAGCCTCATCGATTAGTGGTTTTCTTAAGGTTTCACAGCTGTTCAATCCCAATCCCTTGAGTTCCCTTCACAATGTGTGTGTGGAAATGTTTTTACGTTCACTATTAAACATAGCTCTTAGTTCTACTGGTGTTTTTTTTTAAAGATTTGTTTTCACCAGATTTTTAAGTGATCACCAACATTCAAGATGTTTTTCCAACTGCATTTCTTCCTCATATCTTTCCAAGTTTTAATAGTGCATTGGACAGCTATTAACTCAATTTTAGTAGTTTCAGTTTCTCCTTTGATGATTTCTTTGCAAATGTCAATAATCTGTCTCTTCTGACACAGATCTTTCCCAGGACCACAGGATGTGTCCACCAACATGGTTGTTTAAGGAATGAGAAGCTGCTCAGTGCATCAGTTAGGATTACACAACTTTTTGCAACCTGAAACATCATCATCCATGCAGTAATTATCCAATGGGAGGCCCTTATCTATTAACTTAGTTAAATCCAGGTGGTAATGTTTTTTGGACGGACAGTGTATGTCACGTGTTCCTTGTGCGAGTTTGTATTTATCTAATTTAAGCCCTTTAAACAACATGTACTTCTAAACTTGGACTGACATGCAAACTTTCAAATTACCTTATGGGGTGCTCTCACGTGCTACTATGATAAAGTAACTTGTTTTATTTACCAGATAAGTATAAGTAGCAAGACAAACCACAGTATGGGTATGGGAACACACTGGCCACCACAAGTTGGTATTCTGACCTACAGGAACTCAGTAATAGATGCAACATTATTGGACGAGTACTCTGAACCACGACTGGACCAGAGGTCTTTAAACTGTGCCTTCATGCAGATCTCTGTAATGCTCTATTTTTGGCACACAGTTGCTGTGATAGCAAGATACACACCTAGCAAATTTCTCAAAACTATCCATGTGGTAGTATCTGCTGCAGTACACACACACATCCTTATTTTATTCATTTCCATGCAGCCGTCCAGGGCATCACATCATCACATCTGTTTCTGTTTCAACACCAACAGCTAAAGAAGGTCATCTCTGCCAACAGGAACATTTTTAGAAAAGTTTTACTTTTTTTTTTTTTTTTTTGAGTTTTCTACCACAGTTACACAAGTTTCCAGAAGTTAGTTTGGTTAAAGTTGAATCAGGTTCAAGTCCCAAACGGGACTAAAAAATATGCACAGTGAAAAAATACCAGCTACGCTATTGTAGCTAGTAAATATGTTACTTCATTAGAAGTTCTACAGTTCACAGTACACTTCCTCAAGGTCCCATTTATCCATGTAACACAATCCATCACATTCACCACTGATCATCAGCTTTTCTGTAGTAGAGACATTACTATAGGGTGAAAAAAAAAACATTTTAAAAATCGTAAAAACATCAATAAAATGAAAATATAAATTTAAACCTGTCAAGACTTAGAAAATAGATTTTATACATTATGGACTTTTTCAAACTATGACATATTTTCTTTCTTTCTTTTTTATGCTGCTGAAATTACATGCTAAAAAGTTAGGATAAGGGCTAAAGTAAAGGGCAGGGTATCATCCTAATACAGTGCACAGGATAAAATGCATGCCATACAAGAAAGGATGCAGAATAACAACATGCAACATGACTTGGCATGTTAAAAATTGTACTCAATTACGTACCTAAGTATACGTATACGTACTTAAATACATCATATATTCTTACATCATATATTTATAGTATATTCTTTTAACACTGTCAGAGATCAGTGGTAATAATCTTGACGATAAAATATTTTCCCGTTCTGATCAACAGTTCCTTCGGACCCTAACAGGGTGTTGAAAGTAGCATAATTTGGATGGTAGACTATATGGATAACCCTTCATGTTAGTTTGCTATTTTAGTGCCAGCTCAGTTTTAATCCATTTACTATGGATGTCTGACTGTTGCAGTAGGTTCCCGGGTTGGATCTGAGCTGTCACCTTGCTGACCTCAGATTTTCCATTGTCGGCCTATCAGTTAGAAGCACTGGCTGGATATTTAACATTCAGATTTTTGTTAGTGTTTTTAAAATTGCATTAAAGGTTTCAATTGTTAGAAAAGTGATTGAAAATGTTTGCCAGTCCACCACTGAGCTATGGCTAACCAAAATATACACAGCAAATTATGGCAGTTTCGCAATCCTGCAGACACCCACATACAGGCTTCAGAGGAATTATAGGTTCAGTCAGTAGAACAGGAGCCATTGCAGTGTTCATCCCAATAAGCAGTTTCTTAGCTCCACCTTGAGAGGAAATAAATTTTCAATAAATTTGACATTCAAGACGTTGGCGTTTTTAACAGGCTAGTCAGGATGACTACTCAATCACAGATGCTGTGGGCCTTCAGTTTACCAGTGATCACTTACACAGTCACGTGAGACACATCAATGCTACCAACATGAAAAAACACTTTGGGGCCAGCAAGGTAACTGCATTTGTACTTATTTGGTTTATTTCATAGGGATGATTTAACGTCACCTGACACTGGGCTGACTGTGACTACACTTACAGTAACTGTAACATGATTTGGGGCAAGACCTTTTTTAAACATTGTGGACTTCTACTGATCTCAGACAACGGTTAGCCACAGGGAAACCGCAATTTCAGTGTGGGTAAGTGTTGTCATGCTGGCAGGTTATTGCTATTGTGTACTTAAACTGAAAATAACTTTCTTTACCACGCGTACTATCACTTACTTCTAACAACCTGTGTAGAAATTAAACGACCCACCCAGCAGCGACCATGGGAGGTCATTTTAGAAAGGCAACAGCCAATGAGATTTCATCGTGGGCTGGCTTCAAGCTTGCACGAGGAAATTCCGATGATTGACGTGTTCATACCACGACCGATTTGAGAAGTCTGGCCAATCACATTCCTGCTAAGGAGGGGTCTATTTACCTCTTCCGCCTTTTCTTGACATGACACTTTGGTTAGCCAATCGGCAGCAAACAAAGGCGGCGACTAATCAGGCTGACTTCCAATCAACGTCTGCAGGCGTGTTTTACGTTGACAAGGCCCGCCTATTGGCCGGTCTGCGGACTTCCCACAGACAGTTGTATGTTTCATAAAAATGCACTCTGATGCGGCAAGTAAGTAGAAACGTTACAGACGCTTTCTAATTCATATAGCGACCCTCTTCGGTATCTGCAGCGAGTGTCAGAGAGACACAAACAGACTATTTGTGTTCCTACGCCCGTTTTTGTCTTGTGGCTCCGTGGGGTTTGATGAGAGCGCATGAATCCCGTGTTATTTGCTGGTCTCTTTGTATTTGCCAGTGCTGTCTTGGGCGAAAACAAAGGAAGAATAGCTAGTGTAATTTTAGTTCCTGTGGATATGCACGATTTAATTAAAGAAGCAGAGGTCATCTTAACTTCTTTTTTCGTCTTGGTTTAGCAGTGCTTCGTTAAATGCAGCCGAGGTTACTTGAATTTTGAAGGTTTTCGAAGGTAATCCATGGGTTGAGGTATTTATATCCATAATTTCTTACAGTTTACCCCACGTTTCGGCTTAAACCTGGAATCGATGTAATGCCTGTGTAAATCGGCCAATTTTCTGGCGAACTGCGGACAGTTAGAGAGAATGAAAATTGTGACGCAGTTGTGTAAAACATCTTTCGTTGCCTACTGCAGCAGTGCTGTCGGGTTTTGCGTCATCTATATGAACTGCTGCATAACGTCTGCGCAATGCCTTTGCGCCAACAGCCTTATAACTTTTACATTTATTAATCAACATAAAAACGTATTCAATCAGTTAGGGTAAAATGTAAGGGGGTAGAAGGGTCTGAAAGCAATAGTTGTTTTGTACAGGCCTGGGAATTGTAGTTCGGCATCCCCAACTTAGTCGAGCTTTTAATGGCCTCCGTCGCCGAGAAGGACTACAAACCCCACGTGCCCAAGTCTCTGGATACTTTGTAAACTCTGTGCAAGTTGCGCGTCTGCATTGCTATTTTAGGTATGCAGCTAGTGCTATCAGCTCGTCAGTGTGTTGAGGTGTTTGTCTTGATTTAGGTTATAAAAAATAATGAAAAGCAAGAGTATTTTGGTGACAACTACGAAGTGAAATGCTCACAAGACATTTGGTGACAAGGTAGTTTGAATGATTGAGTATTGTCGAGTTTGAAGGCAGTTACTCCCTCTGTCGTGTGACACAATTTATACTGTTTTCTCAAACGTAAATGCTTGATCTAGAAAGCACGTAAAAGTGGTATGTAACTGTACTGTCTGTTGATTCCTGGTTGGATTTAAGTCCCAAAGTTCTTAATGGCGCTATGATGATGTCATCGTCATATTCAGTCTCTCTCGCTCTCTCTTTTTAACAGATTTTCAGCTGAATTCCCATTTGACTACATTAGCCAGCATCCACAAGATTCATCACACCTTGCACAGGCTGGTAAATATATGTTATCGGTGTGTTGTGTATTATATTTTAGCATGCATATGTGTTAAGTGTGTAGTGCACTTTTATATAATCCTCACAATCATCTGTTTTGGTAGAACCTGACAGAAGACGTTGGACAGGATAGCCACCCATCAGGTAACAATGAAACTGGCCATTGTTGTCATTATTTAGGCTGATGCTTTACCCTGCTGTAGCCTAAACTGGGTGGTCTGTTCCTGGTTGAAAGTTTTGCTCTTGAAAATGAGTCTATTCTTTGTATTTATATATATATATATCTCAACAGCTTGCTGCTCCAGAGCCATGCCTCCTAGGAAAAAGAGGAGACCTTCTTCTGGAGATGACATGTTGGCCAAAAAAAGTCGCCCAGATAGGTGTGAGATCCCTTTTTTAAAGACTAAATACAGAGTTTGATTTGTGCTTTTTTTTTTTGGCTTGTAGAAATAAATCCATGCATAAATAAGAAAACATGTGTCTCTGCCGGACAATGGACTAAAACTGTTTGCATCTGCAGTGTTTTCAGAAAACATGAAACATCACAAATTCGAGAGGAGGAGACATTTTCCAGCAAAAGATGCTTGGAGTGGTTTTATGAATACGCAGGTGAGCTGTCATCACATTGTGCATTCAAACACAGATCAGGGTTTTATGATCTTAGCGTTATGTGTTAAACCAGGGGTAGGCAACTCCCGTCCTCAAGAGCCACAATCCAGCAGGTTTTAGATATTTCCCTCTTTGAACATACATGGTTCAAATGAATGAGCAGAACCTGACCACTTATTTGGGCCGTTTAATTTGAATCAGGTGTATTAGAGCTGGAAAACATGTAAAACCTGCAGGACTGCAGCTCTCTAGGGCCGAACTTGCCTACCCGTGTTCTAAACTGATGCTGCACGCTTGTCTAAACTAGGTTGTGACGATGTAGTGGGTCCAGAGGGCATGGAGAAGTTTTGTGAAGACATTGGAGTCGAGCCAGAGAATGTAAGATTTTTTTTTGTCATTTCGTACTTGGATAAGGTGTGCGGTCTGGTCCGCTTCTGTGGTCTCAGCTTGCTTGTTTTACAATGTTTCTCATCATGGCTGTCAGTCATGTTATTCTAATGATACTAAAAGACCCTTTTGACAAAAAAAAGAAAATAAAAATCAGCTATGCTGCTTCAAGGTGACCATTTAGGTACAGAAGTTTACAAATATAGAAAATCTGAGATGAGTTTTTTTTTATATTTATTCACGTTTGTCCTTTGAAATAATCTGCTTTCACTTTGGTCCCAAAAGAGGATTAAAAAAAAATTAAACATGGCAAAAGTATCCTCAGGCTGCTTCGATATTCTACACAATTGTTGGTACAGACTGTTGTTTTCTCTCACTATGACTACTGCAGTGCTATCTTTGCAGGTCTCCCAGCATGCACTCTATAACCTATACAATGGTCCAGAACCCTGCTGCATGTCTTCTATTTGATCAGCCAAAAAGGACACATGTCATTCCATTACTCACTAAACACAAATCAAATTCAAGTCATTCATGCATCCCGATAGAGTGACTTCAGTGTGTGCACTCATCTATTTAAACTCATGCATACAAACTTATGCTTCTTAACCACTGTGCTCCTCTCAGAAACATCATCTGGTACTACCATCTTTTAGTATCACCTCTGTTCTCATTTGTTGTTCCACAGTCAGTGGTGGAAAAAGCGACCAAATGCTATTAGAGTAGGGTTTGAAGAATGTCTTGAGGACTAATTTCTTCAGAGAAATCTTCCTGTCTTGACACCCTAACCCACTTAACTCGCACTTACTTTGCACTTTATCACTCCAAGTCACTTTGGCTAAAGACTAAACATAAAATGTATTATTCCTAGGGATAATTAATCAAATTCATATGTGAAAGGATGTGAGAGCAGGTTTTTGTCCTTGTAATGGAGTTACGTACATCATCGTTCCGTGGTCTCCTTATGGTGGACCCAGGAACGTTATTACCAGTGTGAAGATGCTCAGAGGTAACCATGGTTTCCCTTGTGACCTTGCAGATTGTTACACATCCTTTTCTGTGATCTGAAATTTCTCCTTCATTTCATGGGTTCAGTTTTTTCTGATTTGGGTTTTTATTTAGAAATCTACAAAATTTAAAGCTGTTCACAGCAGCACCGTACAGTCAGTCTTTATCCCAGTCAACACCGACATAAGATGAAAACCTGGATTTGAAGAATTTCTGTAGCTGTTTTATGTTTGTGTGCAGGTGGTGATGCTGGTTCTTGCTTGGAAGCTGGATGCCCAGAGTATGGGATATTTCACTCTGCAGGAGTGGCTTAGAGGCATGGGCTCACTGCAGTACGTCAGTCTCCTACAATTTTTTTTTCTTTTTATTTTAAATCATTTTATGACTGTGTTTTTTTTCTCTGCATCTTAATCTGAGCTTGTGGTGGTGTGTCTGAGATGCTTTTCTGCTGTTGTCAGGTGCGACTCCACAGAACGGCTGAGGAACTCACTCGACTATCTGAGATCTGTCCTAAATGACAGTACCAGTTTTAAGCTCATTTACAGATATGCCTTTGATTTTGCTCGGGTGAGTCAAGCTAATTATTTTCTACAAGCAAGCTGACATACTTGGCATTCAATGTTAATTAATTTTAACCGTCAGAAGCAGTTACACAAGAATGAAATTCTTGTAAGGTCATGTTATTACTGAACTTGATGTTTTGGGTCAGCCAGTCACTTTCCAGTTTGACTTGGACTAGAAAAGCACTTGTAATGAGCTTATTTTTCATTACACACATGTAGCTTGCAGTGATGGAAAGACTGCTAGCTAGGCTGACATTTTGCATCATTTTCTTAACGTCTCTGGTGTTTTGATTGGACAGGAAAAAGATCAGAGGAGTTTGGACTTGAACACAGCCAAGTGCATGCTGGGGCTACTTCTGGGAAAGACATGGCCTCTGTTTCCAGTGTTTAATCAGTTTTTAGAGGTAAGCATGTGGTGAAAGTTGTAGCCAATTGCACATGGAGCATCTACAAGGTGTAGCATAAATCTGTGGCATGTATGTTTTGTTCCCCAGCAATCCAAGTACAAAGTCATCAACAAAGACCAATGGTGCAATGTTTTAGAGTTCAGCAGGACAATCAACCTGGACCTCAGTAACTACGATGAGGACGGTGCCTGTGAGTTAATGCTTATTTATATATAAATATGACAGCAGAGATTATGTTGTTAAACCAATTAAGGTCTTTTGTTTCCCTCTCTTTAAACCAGGGCCAGTTTTGCTGGACGAGTTTGTGGAATGGTACAAGGAAAGACAGATGTCATAGCTACAGAAGGAAAATGGGAGAAATATTACAACTGTGACCACAACAACTCTAGAGTATCAACAACTAATACGTAAACAACACAACAATGGTAAAGCAGTGACAAGTGGGTGCTTCCTGGTAAAGGAGGGGTTCGGGCTATGGGTGGGCGAGGGTGGGAGATGGGTGTTAGCTGCCCCGACTGTTGGGGCGGAGGGCTGCCATTGTGGAGTTACCCTCCCTACTGAAGTTGCATAGTAGATAGGTTTGCAGCAATTCCTGCTGTGACATGTCATATTGCTCTTTTTGTTAGGATGGAAACTAAACGGTGTGTGTGGAGAGCCACTTCTCACTTCTCTTCAGCACAGAGAAACCAACAGAAGTGACCATTCCTGCTTTGTGTTTGAGTCTTAAACAAGGTCATTTGGACCTGGGCACACTTAAGTATTATATACCTGTGCAATGAACTTGAACTTGAGCTTCTCTGGACAGGTGGCACTAATTGTTATTTTTTTTTAGTTTGGTAGTACTTCAAGAAGCACACTGTGTCAAAGGGTTGATTGCAGGTGTTTGATGCCTGTGCTGTTTACTCTCAGTATGTGCCAGTTATTTCTTTCCCTCTACGTTTTGCTCCATTTTGCTGTTTAGCTTATGCTAATCATTTACTGCCCCCCCTCCCTCCCTCTGCAAAGGCTTCAGACCTCATAACACCAAACAAATCAGCATTGCTGCTTATTAACTCTTATTACAGTACAGCGGGGAGCCACTAGTGCTCTGATCAGCATTTATTGGTCTTGATGACCAATTTATGTATCTACGTTGTGTAGGTAAGAGTATTATCGTGCCTCAAAATATGGAAGTCTCTTTGTGTGTCCCACACACATACCAACAAACCCAAATGTATATACACAAGTGAGGATGCATCTAAGACATGCACACAGACACACAAGTGGTCAGGGATTATTTCAGGATGAATTCAGACTGTTTGGGCTGTGTTATAAGTTGACATAGAGCTAGATGGTGTCCATTTTGTCTTGGTTTGTGGCATATGTTTTGTCTTCCCTAGCCCACAGGTAGTTTCAGGTCTCCTCTTACCAGTAGCATCTCTCCCAACACTGACAGTGTTAATATAACTGCAGTGCAACACCAGAGACCTTCTGAGGATGACGTCCTTTAGGCTAGTAAGGTAGGTTTTCTGAAAGGGTTTCTCTGTACCACCTGTAGGACGTAATCAAAACAGTGGGCACTGAAAGTTTGGAACTGTGTGATGATGCTATGCCGTTCTGTTTGCCTATTGTAATGTTCTTGTAACACATGAATAAATTTTTGTCTTTGGCTGTGATGTGATACTGAACTGTCAGAAGATTTACTATTTGCATGCATGCTCCAACAGAGCCTTTTGTGAATGGATGAGATTTTTTGAAAACATTTTTCAAACATTTTTTTTTTTGTACAGGAATTTGTGCACATGTTTTTTGTGCTTAGTTTGACACACACAATCATACTGTTTTATTTTTTTTAATGAAAAAGCATGATTGTGTCGACCTAGACCTGGAACACACCTGTAACCTCATGACGGAACAGGAGTTCCCTCCTGCATTAATCCCATCTTAACTGTCTTTATACAGAGTCAACATTTTTACCTTTCTTTATACAGCAAGCTGCAGCCAGCATGTGGAGGATTGTTTATTCATTTAAGTACACAAAAGCTTTGTTTTGCAGTTATGCCCATTATCACCGTCACAGTGCACTAAAGCAGTGCACTGCACTACAGTTAAAATCAGTTGTGAAGATGGTCTTCACGCTCGTTAATCAAAATCAGCATTAAACCGTTAAGGTTGAAGTAGTTGTTGGATAGCTTACCAAATACTGTGCAGAGATTAGTGTTTTAAGATTCTTCCATAAAAAATGCAGGAGGATGAACAGCCTTGTCCAAACTGTACATATGTATGTAAACTGTCTATATGTCTGTTTTCACTATAACCTATGTCTATACACATAAATAAAAGGGTTTATTAACTTATTGTGGGTTCTTCAATGAGTAGATTATCTTAATAAAATGGCTGTCCTTTTTTCTTTTCTTTTTCCTTTAACCAAATATTTAATTCCAGCTATTTAATATGTGTATACAATGGTGATGGACAATGCTGGTCCTCAAGGCCACTGACCTGCAGGGTTTAGATCACGTGTCAAACTCAAGGCCTGAGGGGTCACATCTAGCTCATGAATTAATTATTTTTGGCCCGCATGATTATATCTAATCACTATTAGATCCTGCTGATAGAGTACATGCACCACTATAATTCTACAAGTCCCACAATGCACTGCCACTGGATGGGAAACAAAGGCTCCAAATGGTAGAAGAGGTATCAACCCTTTAGGCTCCAGTCATTTTTTAAGGGAAAAAAATGTTCAATGTGAACCAGAGTTTAGGCTGCAGTAAAATGACTCATCTAGTTCCATACTGTGGCGTCTCAGGTTGACAGCCAGATTAGATTCCATAATATGAACTATGATATCTATATAACCAGTCCAGCCCTCAACTTGTTCCAGTTTTTTCATTTTGGCCCGCTTTGTGTTTGAGTTTGACACCCCTGGTTAAGATGTTTCCCTATTTCAACACAGCTGATTCAAATTAATAGGTCATTGTGCAGAAAAAGCTGTTGTATCTATTTAATTTGAATCAGGTGTGTTGAAGCAGGGAAACATTCAAAACCGGTAGGACAGTGCCACTCAAGGATGGGAGTTCCATCCCTGGATTATGGATGGCATCTATTAAAGGTACTGTGTGTAAGAGTTACTGACATCTAGTCGTAAAGAAGGGCATAGCAATGACTTTAAACAGTGCCAGCCAGTGGCCAAAGCTCTTCCAGACATAAACATGTACTACAGGTTACTACTTCAACATAGTGTACTGTTTTCTTCTATGGTCCTTTTAAAGTGTCACTTATCCCAAATGGTGATCAAACAAAGCTGGTTCTGCAATTTTTATTCTCAGAGGGTTCTTGTATCACACACACAGTTGCTTGTCCATTTAGAGATACTGCAGTAAAAATGGTGGCACAAAAATGGCAGCTGTCATGTATGTGGACCTACAGCAAGTAGATATAAATGGCTAATCGTAAAAGAATAAAAACACAAGTTATTTTAGTAAATAGATTAGATACCAATAAAAACAGTAAACATTTTTCTGTCATTGACCTCTGATTTTATATTTTCATGGATTCTCATTGTAAAGCTTTTTATTGGAAGGAATCTTTTGATGCAGGATTTACAGAAACTAGACAAATCTGAACAATAAACAAGGTTTCTTCATCTTTGCTGTTTGCAATCATTTGCTCATATTTAATTTTAAGTTTTCTACATGAAAAATTAAGGATATCTGTTAGTTATCAGCACATTTAAAAATGAACTCTCATCACAGACATATGTATTTGAACATCACTGATTCCTTCATGTTTCCTCTCTGTGAACCTAGCTCAGTAATCCGGTAGAGGTGTGTCTGGAACAGGAGGTGGAGCATCCTGTGGTGGTGTAATGTCACGCCTCCTGTAGCGGGGAATCCCATACATCAAACTTCCAGCCCTTCTGTCATCTACCGAAGCAGTGGAAAGACGTAATTGTGTTACAGGGGACAGGGGACCATCTTGTGGAGTATGGTCATCAAATAAAGGAGGCACAGCCTTACCCATGTCCCACATTCTTCTGTCCATTGCCATGTTTTTTATGGCACCAAGGCCTCTATTTTCCTTCTTGTCCTCAGATACAGCTCCCGATGTCTCATTTGTTCTGCTCAGTGAGCTGCCACCCTTGTCACTAGCATCACTGGATAAAGGAGAAACACTTGTGGCACCAAGTGACGAGTATTTATGTGTGAGTGTCACATCTGATTTCCCACTGTCTTGCATTATTTCAGCAGCACTTGTACTCCTGGAGAAGTCACGTGCAGGTGAGGCCTGCGGCAGAGACATAAATGCGGCATACGCACTCCTTGGTTTGGAGATTGAAGAGTCAGGCAGACGATGACCGACACCGGTCCACCTTATCTCACGTGGCAGGTTCAGATCTGTGTTGGATCTAGACTGTTCGATCCTGCTCTGTATTGTATTACTAAAGCTCATTCTTGAGCCACTTACTAGAGCAAGAGGTCTGTCTCCTGCACCCTCTTGTGCAACAGTTAACATGTCAGCCACTGTAGGTGTTTGTTTTGTTTGGCTCCTGCTACTTGTGGTGAAAGAGCTGCTAGAAAGCGGAGATGCTTTGATAATTGAACGTTTATAAGTGATCAGAGAGTTGTCTTCTGTTAAAATATTTGATGCATGTGTGCTTTGTATTGATTTGTATCCTACTGCATCACTTTCATTCTCACTGCAGGAAGATGGGGAACTACTTGGCTCTGGTGATGGTGCTCTTATATTAAGACGCCTTTTGATGCGAGGGACGCCAGCTCTCAGGTCAGGAACACTGTGGTCTATTGTCTCATCATCGCTGCTGCTGCTGCTTGAAGAGGAATGAGAGCTTTGCTGTGATGGTGTAACAGGAGTCTTTTCACTCACCCCAATATCCAGGTAACTCTTAGTCTGAGAAGTGCCAAAATCAAGCACCATGGGATCTGGCTTTGACTTTTGTTCATTTTGAAGGAAGCTGTAGTTTTCTTTAACTCTCTCTTCTACTTCTACTGTAGTTCTGTACTTGTCATCTGGATATTTCACCATTTTTTCTGTGTGGGTTTTTTCTTGCACCCTTTTCTTTAGTCCTGGCCTCCTGCCTTGTCCACCTTCACTGCTGGAGGAGTACTGGGAGTCAGATGAGGGTGATGATGTTGTTAAACTGGGTGATTCTTTGGTATGTGATGTGATTTCAAGGCGCTGTCGGGTGCGGGAGATGCCAAGTTTCATCATAGCCCACCTTGTCTGAAGGTCTGGGCTGATCTCTGGTGTTGTGCTGATGGTGTCAGTTGTTGCTTTGTTCAACATGTCATCAGTAATGACTGTGTACTTTTCTAGTTTGATGTTGGTGTCCTCCTTTGGACTGTGAGAAAAGTTTATCAGAGAAGCATTTGGATGCCTTCTGAACTTCCTTCCTAAAGATGGTGATTGGGGATTTATTTCCATTTTTACTTTAGCTTTATTCTCTTCCTCGCTCTCACTTGTGGATGAGTGTGATTCTGACTGTCGGGAACCCAAAGACACGCTGCTGGCATCTGGATGATGTTGCACTGATGGAGCTTTGATATCTAAACGTCTACTAATCCGGGGTATATCCCTCACATTGGTTCTGTCCCTCACCTCTGCCAAAGGTAAGTCTTCTGTCCTACCAACACTCTCATCACTGCTGGAGGATGACTCAGGAGAGGGTAAATGTGCCTTGATATCCAAACGCCTTTTTACATTGAGGTTGCTGCTAAAGCTCACTTTTGGCCATTTTGAACTTGGTTCTGCTCCAGATGTTAGTGGCTGCTTGGTGAAATCTTTTATTGCCTCTTCCTCGTCTGAACTACTTGATGAGCTACTTGAACTGATTTTATGTGCTTCTTTAAATGTTCCTTGCTGCATGTGGTCTGTTTTTCTGCCACTTAATATTGACTCTTGGGATGGAAATTGGGTTTTGATATCCAGCCGCCTCTTTATGTTGGTTACAAGTCCAAGATCAATGGCAGGCCACTGGTTTTTCAGCTCAGGACTGGTTTGAGGTACTTTAATTGGAGGCACTGACACGTTTAACTCGTCTTTGTGAGTTTTCTTCATGTGTGTGGCTGTTTCATCCTCACTGCCACTTCTAGAAAATGAATCGAAATCTGCTAATGGTGCTTTGATATCTAGGCGTCTCCTTATGAGTATAAAATGCTTAAGATCGATGGTGGGCCACTGGTTTTCTGGCTCATGACTTACTGTTTGAGATACTTTAACAGGAGGAATGGACTTGTTTAACTCCTCGTATTCCTGTTTCTTAATGTTGCCTCTTGTTTCATCCTCACTGTCACTACTAGAAGATGAGTCAGAAGATGGTGATGGTGCTTTGATATCTAGACGCCTCTTGATTCGTGTTGTTTCCCTCAGATCAATGACAGGCCACTGGTTTCCAGGCTCTTGACTGACCTGTTGAGAGTCTTTAACTGGAGGTCTTGAGATGTACAACTCTCCTAAGTCCTGTTTCTTAATGTGGCCTCTTGTTTCATCCTCACTGTCACTACTAGAAGATGAGTCAGAAGATGGTGATGGTGCTTTGATATCTAGACGCCTCTTGATTCGTGTTGTTTCCCTCAGATCAATGACAGGCCACTGGTTTCCAGGCTTTTGGTTTACTGTTTGAGATACTTTAAGTGGAGGTCTTGACATGTGTAACTGCTCTTGTCCATGTTTCTTGATGTGGCCTTTTGTTTCATCCTCACTGTCACTGCTAGAAGAGGAATCAGAAGATGGTGATGGTGCTTTGATATCTAGACGCCTCTTGATTCGTGTTGTTTCCCTCAGATCAATGACAGGCCACTGGTTTCCAGGCTCTTGACTGACCTGTTGAGAGTCTTTAACTGGAGGTCTTGAGATGTACAACTCTCCTAAGTCCTGTTTCTTAATGTGGCCTCTTGTTTCATCCTCACTGTCACTACTAGAAGATGAGTCAGAAGATGGTGATGGTGCTTTGATATCTAGACGCCTCTTGATTCGTGTTGTTTCCCTCAGATCAATGACAGGCCACTGGTTTCCAGGCTCTTGACTGACCTGTTGAGAGTCTTTAACTGGAGGTCTTGAGATGTACAACTCTCCTAAGTCCTGTTTCTTAATGTGGCCTCTTGTTTCATCCTCACTGTCACTACTAGAAGATGAGTCAGAAGATGGTAATGGTGCTTTGATATCTAGACGCCTCTTGATTCGTGTTGTTTCCCTCAGATCAATGACAGGCCACTGGTTTCCAGGCTCTTGACTGACCTGTTGAGAGTCTTTAACTGGAGGTCTTGAGATGTACAACTCTCCTAAGTCCTGTTTCTTAATGTGGCCTCTTGTTTCATCCTCACTGTCACTACTAGAAGATGAGTCAGAAGATGGTAATGGTGCTTTGATATCTAGACGCCTCTTGATTCGTGTTGTTTCCCTCAGATCAATGACAGGCCACTGGTTTCCAGGCTTTTGGTTTACTGTTTGAGATACTTTAAGTGGAGGTCTTGACATGTGTAACTGCTCTTGTCCATGTTTCTTGATGTGGCCTTTTGTTTCATCCTCACTGTCACTGCTAGAAGAGGAATCAGAAGATAGGGATGGCGCTTTGATATCTAGACGCCTCTTGATTCGTGTTGTTTCCCTCAGATCAATGACAGGCCACTGGTTTCCAGGCTCTTGACTGACCTGTTGAGAGTCTTTAACTGGAGGTCTTGAGATGTACAACTCTCCTAAGTCCTGTTTCTTAATGTGGCCTCTTGTTTCATCCTCACTGTCACTACTAGAAGATGAGTCAGAAGATGGTGATGGTGCTTTGATATCTAGACGCCTCTTGATTCGTGTTGTTTCCCTCAGATCAATGACAGGCCACTGGTTTCCAGGCTCTTGACTGACCTGTTGAGAGTCTTTAACTGGAGGTCTTGAGATGTACAACTCTCCTAAGTCCTGTTTCTTAATGTGGCCTCTTGTTTCATCCTCACTGTCACTACTAGAAGATGAGTCAGAAGATGGTAATGGTGCTTTGATATCTAGACGCCTCTTGATTCGTGTTGTTTCCCGCAGATCAATGACAGGCCACTGGTTTCCAGGCTTTTGGTTTACTGTTTGAGATACTTTAAGTGGAGGTCTTGACATGTGTAACTGCTCTTGTCCATGTTTCTTGATGTGGCCTTTTGTTTCATCCTCACTGTCACTGCTAGAAGAGGAATCAGAAGATAGGGATGGCGCTTTAATATCTAGACGCCTCTTGATTCGTGTTGTTTCCCTCAGATCAATGACAGGCCACTGGTTTCCAGGCTTTTGACTGACTGACTGAGATTCTTTAACTGGAGGTCTTGAGATGTGTAATTCACCAGGGTCCTGTATCTTGATGTGGCCTCTTGTTTCATCCTCACTGTCACTGCTAGAAGAGGAATCAGAAGATGAAGATGATGCTTTGTTATCTATACATCCCTTTCCTTGTGTTGTCAGTCCAAGATCCACAGCAGGCCGCATGTTTACTGGCTCATGACTTTGAGATACTTTAACTGAGCTCTGTGATCCCACTTTAATATCTAGACGCCTCTTGATATGAGGAATCTTCTGTAGATCTACAGCAGGCCAACTTCCATCTAGATCGTAGCTTTTTGTTTTAGTTTCTTCAAATGGGAGCCGTCCAGGCCTCCAAGTCTCTGTGTGGCCTTTTGTTTCATCCTCACTGTCACTGCTAGAAGAGGAATCAGAACTCTGTGATGGTATTTTAATATCTAGACGCCTCTTGATTCTTGTTTGTTGCATCAGATCAACGACAGGCCACTGGCTTCCAGCCTCTTGATTTACTGTTTGAGATACTTTAAGTGGAGGTCTTGACATGTGTAACTCCTCTTGTCCATGTTTCTTGATGTGGCCTTTTGTTTCATCCTCACTGTCACTGCTAGAAGATGAATCAGATGATGAAGATGATGCTTTGTTATCTAGATGCCCCTTTCCTTGTGATGTTTGTCCAAGATATTTTGTTGGTTCTTCATCCTCACTGTCACTGCTGGAAGATGAATCAGAACTCTGTGATGGTGCTTTAATATCTAGACGCCTCTTGATATGAGGAATCTTCTGTAGATCTAAAGCAGGCCAACTTCCATCCGGATCATGACTTTTTGTTTTAGTTTCTTCAAATGGGAGCCGTCCAGGCCTCCAAGTCTCTGTGTGGCCTTTTGTTTCATCCTCACTGTCACTACTAGAAGATGAGTCAGAACTCTGTGATAGTGCTTTCACATCTTGGGCCCTCTTAACAGGCGTTGTTTCCTGATGGTCAATAGTAGGCCACTGGATTTTTGGTTCAGAACTTACTGTTTGAGATACCTTAACTGGAAACCTTTCTGTTTTCTTTATTGTTGTCTCATCCTCACTGTCACTACTAGTAGATGAATCAGAACTCTGTGATGGTATTTTAATATCTAGACGCCTCTTGATTCTTGTTTGTTGCATCAGATCAACGACAGGCCACTGGCTTCCAGCCTCTTGATTTACTGTTTGAGATACTTTAAGTGGAGGTCTTGACATGTGTAACTCCTCTTGTCCATGTTTCTTGATGTGGCCTCTTGTTTCATCCTCACTGTCACTACTAGAAGAGGAATCTGATGATGAAGATGGTGCTTTGTTATCTAGATGCCCCTTTCCTTGTGTTGTTTGTCCAGGATATTTTGTTGGCTCTTCATCCTCACTGTCACTGCTTGAAGATGAATCAGAACTCTGTGATGGTGCTTTAATATCTAGACGCCTCTTGATATGAGGAATCTTCTGTAGATCTACAGCAGGCCAACTTCCATCCGGATCATGACTTTTTGTTTTAGTTTCTTTCAATGGAAGCTGTCCAGTGTCCAACCTCCCTGGTCTCCAGCTGCCCTTGTGGCTTCTTGTTTCATCCTCGCTGTCACTACTAGAAGATGAATCAGAAGATGTTGATGGTGCCTTGATATCTAGATGCCTCTTGACACGTGTCATATGCTTGAGATCAAGAGAAGGCCAATGTGTGCTGACATTAGAACTAACTGGTTGATATTCTTGAAGTGGAGCCCTTGTTGAGTGTGTTTCTTTATGCTTTCTTTTGTTCTCTGAATCATTGTCACTGTCACTGGAATCAGAGGAAGTGCAATTATCTGGTATCACTGGTGGCTTTTTTATGTGTTGTATTGGCTCATCCTCACTGATACATGAGCTGGAACTGGATGTATGACCCCTTCTATGTTTGTCTGAGGTGAGTTTTAAGGTTCCTTGTGAATTATCAAAAGACAAAATTCTGGACCTTGCAGGTGTACTTTGATCAGAGTCACTGAATTCAAAGACTTCCTCAATATCTTGCAAATTACTGGAGTCTGTTGGGTTTATGTTATTTGTCTGTGGTGACCTGTCTGCAAAAAGTTTAGAAGTAAATCCAGGAATTTCGCTTTTGCCTTGTGGGACCTCTACTTTTGTAGAAAAATCCCCTTTCTGCTGAAGCGAGTCTTTTGCCAGCTGAGGAGACTTGGGGTCTCCATGTTTTTTCGTTGTTATTTGATCCTTTACTGATCCTTTTTCAGATGAAGAAGAATCTGAGCATGATGACTGGCTTCTCTTCTCCTCCATCTCAGAAGGATCTGGGATGTATTCATACTCCATGTGGTGGTTTTGCTGTACATTAATTGCACCTGAGCCACTGTCATCGCTCTGCTTATCCTCTGTACTGCTCTGTCCTGAGCTTTTTACACTTCCTGAATCTCCAGCTGTTTCACATTCAATCACTGCATCACTTTTAATGCTGCCCTGATCCTCGCTGGCTACAGTGTCATAGTACTGTACATCTCTGTCTTCTCTAAAGTTTACACTGCTAAATGTGATCCTCCTTTCTCTGCAAGCTTCCATCTCCCCTGGTTCCTCAGCATCAGAGAAGGCCTCATTGTCATATTGTCTCTGTTCAGCTGAAGAGACAGAGTTGGCTGAAGGAGAAGTTTTCTTGGTGGTGACCCTTTTCCAGAGTACATCAATACAAGGTCTTGCCAGCACTCCAAGGATGAAAGCTATCAGAAATGTGATGAAGATAGACAGACAGACAGCCAGAGCCAAATTAGATGTAGTTATTATTTCTCTTTCTTCAATTATCCCATTTGATTTGACTTGTGGGGTTACTTCTCGACGGATTCTGGGTAAATTCTTTGCGTCTCTTGCACTGACTGTTTTACTGATTTGGAGGTTAAAAACAGACAAAACTTGGTTGTCTTCAGAGACACAAACATAAAGTCCTGTGTTTTTCTCTGAGATGTCACGGATGAGCAGACCTCCCTGATGCTGGCTCATCGATGCTTCACCACTGGGTGTCCACCACACTGATTCTAAAACGGAAAAACAACAAAAACATGGCAGTTTTGGACAAACACGCATTGTTTGAACTGGTGTTTAACAATAAATTAATTCCAGCTGTGTTACCTTCTGCAGAGCAAGTCAGCAGTACCTCCGTGCCGCTATAGACCGTCACATCTCGGTGGAGATCTGGGCTTTTTTCAGTGCTTGAACATTCAAGGACGTCCTCCTCCAGCTGTAAAAGGTCTCTGTCTGAGAGGATGGATGGGGAAGCACAGACCATGGTCCAGGTTTGGAGGCCTCTGCTGCTGTCATAAGCCATCCGCCTTCTTAGACTGCGCATGCTGCAGTCACAATGCCACCTGTTTCCACTCAGCCTGACGTCCATCCCAATGTTGCGCAGAGTGATGTACATCAAAGGATGGAGGCTGGTCAACATATTGAAGCTCAGATCAAGAACCTTCAAGAGGAAACACAATGATTTAATATAGCTGATATAGAACTGGTAACTGGATATTTACAACTATAAAAATACAAAATGTATTCATTTATGTTAGTGCTGCACAATATAATAGCATATATATTGCGTTGTCTATATTCTACTTCTGCACCTGTTTCTCTAAATGCAAAAGCAGCCATCTTTAATAAACTTGTCATATTTTATGTATAAATGTCTTGATTTATTGATATTTGTACATTTTGATGTCACAATAATAATACATTTGTTATTTATTGGCACCCTTAATTTATACTTAATTAGAGATTACATCTCAAAATGTGATAGATTAACAAACACATGGCATCACAAAGTTTATTCTCTTCACCCTTTTGACAGGATAGATTATAATGAAAGAAAAAGAACTGCAAATCTGCATTGTCTACGTCATCTAAAAACATCCTAAGCAGCAAAAACCATTCTTACCCTGAGCTGGACTAAATCCTGGAACATCTGTGGATGGAGGTGTGTGATGAGGTTGTGCTGTAAGTCTAGCTCTTTTAGCTGTCGCAGGTGATGAAGCTGTTCTGGACGCACAGTTGAGATCCTGTTAAATGACAGCTGCAGGACCTGTAACGACTCGACAGCATCCAGACCTTGATGACAGAAAGCAAGAGTTGTAATCAGAACTGAACATCATGAAGAGGGACCAAGGTATATAACAAAAATAGATTTTGTACAGCTGGATTATTTAAAATAATTCAACAGTGCTTATTTAAAGCTATGAAGATAATTTGTCTGCAGTATCTTTAGTGCTGGGCTTCTATATGAATGAGGGGTTTCTATTTGTGATAGTAAACTGTGCAAAATGTCAAAATCTTTGAACAGCTTATCAGTCAGATCAATGAAATATTTATCATTTTTAATTTGATTAAATTTATTTTACTGTAAACATATTACTGGGCTATTTTTTTTTTTTTCTTCTGCCTCCTCTTTTCTATTAACCTGAGACTACACTGGTCTGAAATAAGGCAATGTGGGTCTGCTCTTCATTAAAGAGGCACTGGAGGTTTTGTGATCTGAATATCAAACACAATCAGGTCTATGACAGGTCCGGCTAAGTAAACTGACTGGCTCTACGTACTTTAAAAAACATAGTGAATACTTTTTTTAAAAAAAAATAACACTTGTTAAGACAAGCAGAGGGAGTTGTGCGAAACATGTTGATGCAGGGGAAAACCTAAACGTCACCGTGCACATTCACACCTTTCTTTGAGCCTTTGGAATGCCAATAAAAACTGGGACCGTCACTGGGTGTACAATGTCATTATCTGAGACGGTTCAATCATTTCTGCACAGACCAAAGTGCTAAAGATAAAGGGTATCAGTGGGAGAGTTTGTTTATATGAGAACATCATAGGCAGTGCTGTGCACACCTACTAGATTTACCCCACCATGGACCATGGAGACAACCTGAGGCCACATTTTTAGGCAGAACAATATGCTCTGGAGGAACTTATCATTTCTGAGTGACTCATAAACATTACTCAGTTACATTCCATACAGATTGTACAAGACACCCAACAAACTGTATAATCTTTCATCACCCTTACACACACACAAAAAGTTTAAAAAAAGGGAACAATCTTAAGTCATGTATGTGAACCTGAAGGACAAAGCAGGTTTTCGGGGTAATGAGGTCATTTCTGAAGTCCCCATTTAAGTTCTAATACACATTTAGCTTTTTCTTTGTTAGTGATATTTTCTTTGTTTTGAGTACTCTAGGCTCATGTCAGTTTAATATGTTAATAAACATGTACAACAGAAAGGTGTATATTCTGGGTAAACACCATATAACAGACATGTAATATAAATAATTAAATCATATTGGTTTATACAGGTAATAAAATGGTACGCACTGCTGTATTTTTTTTTGCTAGAAATGACTGTGTAAGTGTATAAGGGGTTGGGATATTTATTTATGTTAATGGCTAACGTGTTTGAGTTTGTTATTCCAAGGTGGAAGTCATGCATTCGGCGGCATTGGTCTGTTTGTTTGTTAGCAACATAACTCAAAACTTTATGGATGAATTTTAATGACATTCTCTGGAAATCTCAGACATGAAATAAGGTGATTAGAATTTGGGGATGAACGGATCATTGCCTGGATCTAGGAATTTTTAAATGTTTCTTTACTATGGGCAAATAAGGATAATTTTGCCATTGGAACTTAAAAGTAAAAAATAATGCCCTCAATCATTGGCAGAAAGAAATTACGATGGCTTGGCGGAGGTCTCCGCTCTCTGAGTGCTGGTAGGTCTACATATTTAATACATTACACATGTTGCTCAAAGCTTTGGAAAAGGACACAAGTACAACGTCAAATCCACTATAATTTAATTTTTACTCAGATTCCACACCTTTAAATCATTACTACTATTATTACTACTACTTCTACTAAAATTATTCTGCTTGGTCATCCAGCACAACCTATATCTTCTAAATGAAGTTAAGGTCTGAATTCTGTTAGAAAGTGTTGCTACCTGAACCACTCTTTCAAAACTTGAGCTTGATGAATCTTGGTATTGTCATACTGGAATATGCATGTGCCTTGGCCCAGTGGTTATCTGAAAATACTGAATGGTCCTTCAGCACCTTAAGTTAATCAGCTGACCTCATTTTAAGGGCAGACGACATTGTTGAAACTAGAGCTGATCAGCTGAAACAATATCAGGCTATAACACTGCCCCCAGAGGCCGTGTTGAGTGCTCTTCTTCCTGTGACACTCCCATAACTTTGGAAGAGTAAACCTAAACCCATCAAACCACAGTATTTTCACATCTTTTGTCTGTGTACTCCTCAGGCAAGTGAACCCCTTTTCTGGATTAGCTTCACTGATAAGTGAAAGGCCACACAGCTTTTTAATCCCCACACCTTGATTCTCTTTACATGGTGAGTGTAGAAATGCTTTCATTCTCACTGTTAGACAATTCTGTGAGACACTGATTTTCTTCAGATAGATTTCACCAAATTTTTAAGGGATTTCCAATGATCATCATTCCAGATCATTTTCCAACCACATTTCTTCCTTGAATTTTTATTTATGCTATATTTTATCAGGTAAAGTCCCATTGAGATTACAAAATCTCTTTTTTCAAGGTAGCCCTGGCCCTGGTCTTGGAGTTCATGATTCATAACTATCCTTTCAAGCTTTAATAACACTTTAGACAGTTCTTACAAAAATTTTAGGGGTTTCAGTAATCAATTTTAATCTAACCTCACTGCATCAGTCAAGGTTAAATATGTAACTGGCTTCTAAAACATTATATTTACTACAGTCCTTTTCAGTAGGAGGCTTTTACCTATTTTCTTAAACAAAACCAGGTGGTGATTTTCTGCACAAGACATGCCTTAATGCTGTACCTGTACATGCAAGCACAGCATTAAAACTGCACTTTGGGAGACTTTTACACTTTGGCCATCCTAACGAAGGCTAAAATCTGTCCATCTCGCATCCTGTCTCTTCTCTGAGATCTCTCCAGCCAGTAAAAGTCAGTCAGTTGACTCTTGTCTTATTTCTTGCTCTGCCACTTCTTCCCCTTACGGTCACCAATAATGTCCTCTTGTGTGTATTTGCTATCCAGTTGCTAACTTGTGATGCGGGACTATAGAAAAAAAACGCAGCTGTCGCATGATATCCTGTGGTAGCAAAGAGCCTCAGGATGCTGCTGGGCAATGACGGCTCCAGTAATGTGCATAACAAATGTCAGTTTTAAGTTGGAAACGTGTGTCTTATGACTTTAATGTCCTTGTTATATTGCATCACCATGCTTCAATAATCATGTGACTCTAGTTTGTAATGGTATCATACTGGTGAGGTTTATTCTGCCTAATGCGTACCTTTTGTAAAATCCCTACTTTAAAGCAATACTACATAACTTTCCAACATAAAAACTCTGTGTTTCTGACTTTCTTTTTTAGAAAGACTAACAATAATTATGCACATTCCTGTGGCCATAATTGCTCTGCAGGATCCTGAGGCTGAGAAAACACACTTCAGAATTTTTTTTTTTATTTTTTCCATCTTGGAGCATCATATGCACCATGGCTATTACAATAAGGAAACATAAGAAGAAATAATCAAGCAAGAGAGGAAAAGCAAAAGAGAAAGTGACAGAACAAGAAATTAGATGAGTCGACATAAGACTGACTTTTATGGTTGGAGAGATCTCAGGGAAGAGATAGAATGCAAGATGGCTGCCAAATTAACCATCATTGGGGGGTGCCAAATTGTGGAGATCTGACAAAATTCAGTAGTGACACTTTAAATGCCCTTCTAGAATACTGATGTACCTTTACCAAATTAAATGTTTAAATACTTCCACTACTGACTGAACAAGCAGACGACACTCTTAGTGAAGAAAAAGAAAAAAACTGGCTGATATGGAAATGTTTGGAATCTGTTAACTCACATCATGCACCAGCAGACAGTGAGAAAGTATAACTTTGTTTTCACATTTTTGAAAAGCGCTGACTAAAAGCAGTGGTCACTCATGCCCTGTGACAATGTCTGATTTATGGGTATATGACAACAGTAAATTATACCGACTCACCCTCTGGGAGCTGTTCTAGCTGATTCCTCTCAACAGACAGCAGCTGCAGGGTGGGGGCCCAAGTCAGGCATCCCTCTCTGCTCCAAGTTCCCAGGCGATGTCTGAGATATCGACCCACAACATTTCTCTCGATGCATAGAGAAAAGTGTGTAATGCTGTTGTTTCCCAGCCATATACTCCTGAGATTGTGATGTGGCCGGTGAATTATTATAGAGCTGAGGAGGTTATGAGACAAGTCTAGCTCAGAGACAGAGTCTTGAATGAGTTGTGGCACTGAGGACAAGCCAGATGAGGAGCAGTTGAGCAGTGAAGCTCTTTGACAGGTGCAGGCAGGTAAAGATAAGGAGCAATGGAGACCCGAGGATGCCAGGAGCAGCACAGTGGCCAAAAATGACACCTGGGGTAGTGCCATCACAAACTGCCCTGTAAAACACAAACAATCCAGAGTAAACATTAATAACAAGATCATTGTTTACTTCTACATCTTCATTTGACAGTAAATTGAGATTAAAATGACTTTGTTGTTAAACATCACTCACCTGTTTGTGGTCTTCAACAAACTGGTAGGAAAACTTGTGACTCTTCTACCTAGAGCGCACACTCCAGCATGATCTGATCAAAGTCTGAAGTGGATTTCGCTGCGTATAGCTTAACAAAGACTTGCCCACAGATGTCAGTATGTGATTCCTTCAATCATTTACATGTCTAGTTAACATCTTACTGATTGTATCCTTCTTGATATATGACTGATAAGTGATCTTTAAAGTTTATGGTGGAGAGACCATGCCCCGACTGCCTATTTTATTAGATGATAACGCTGCATAATGAGGCGAAGTCTTGTTTTTATGATTTTAAATAACTGTGTAAATGTGTGAGGCATTTATTACCCAAAGATAAGTTTTCACATGGTAACAAGTTTCTTTATTGAAACAAACATACCAGTGACATGTTGGACGAATTTTTAAGTGAGAATGATAGAAATGCACTTCCATGGAGGTGATCAAAAACACAGCTCTGTCAGAAAGGCATCAAGTCTGAGCTCCAAGAAACACAACAAACACTCTCAACATCAATATTGTCATATAACAGACAAGAAAATCCAAAGCAAAAGTCAAATATTGTTTACCTTATTGCACAAAATTCAAACCATTTCAACTCTCTACACTTAAAGAGATTTATGTGTAGCATTACTTGCACACTTACTGATTTACAGTACTGTATTTTATCACTGTAAAAGCTGCTTTTGCAACAAAATTTGAATAAATATATCATGATATATATCATCCCTTTAAATCCGTTGGCAATACATTTTATTCAGTCCAAGATGTGAAGAAACAGAACTGCTTTGCTTTAGCATAATGGTGGACCTAAAATGTATTTTATGTATAAGTTATCTCATATTCAGACATCAGTATTATTATGTTGCCTCTCACGTGTCAGTTACATTGACAGAAAATATACAGCTGCCAGAAACAGTCAACATCAAATAACATTTTATACAAGCCCTCTGTAAGGATTGTGTATTAGTGATAGTCAACCATAAGGCAAAAAAAACAAACAAAACTTTAGTTTCTAGTGTCTACATACAGGCAACATAAAACATTTTATCATTCTTAAGCATAACGGTCGTGTGCAATGGTGAGGCGGTGTGAATTTTAGATAATGGTTGGCAATTCTGCAGAGGAATAGAAGTACTTACAATTGATATCTTTGGCCAAGTGGCGATAATCTGTAACACAGTCTGTTTGGCACTCAGACAGTCCACCTGAATTTGATGTTTGCAAGCTGTTAAAGATATCCATAACTTTGCAACTACACACTATCCAAAATACACATATTTGCAAGTGGTTTGTCAGGTTTCAGTGCCTACAGCACCTCAGTCCTAGTGGGCTTTTTTACATGGGTTGTCTGACGTCTGGCAGCCCATGTTGGGGAATTTCACCAGCACACGGAACAGAGTCCCATCTTCACACATGCAGAGCTTGTACCTCTCCAGACCGTCATTTAAATACAAGTCTCCTGCAGATGGGATGCGCGTAGCATTGAACATGACAGATCCGTTAAGAACGATGCTGTTCTCCTGCAAGGAGGAAAAATTCACATCATCCACTTTCCAGCTCTGGTCTTGATTGGCTTTACATAGATGGAATGCTACATATTACTAGACTTCATACTTACAGCCCTGAGCTCAATGTCGCCGCCCATTTTGAACTCCACAGTCCGGCCCATGATGTTCACCCCCTCATTACCACGAATGATGGCCTTGCTGTCTCCCTTAATGTTCAGGTCAGATGATGCACTACTTGTGATCTAGAAGATCAGAGATTAAATATTTGATTTGAAAGTATGGCAAAGAGCTCACACAAAGGCTCGAGCTGTAACAATAACACTGACAAAAAAAAGTTAGTAATGATACAGAATGCCCCTTTATCATGATATGAAAGCCAGTCTCCTTCAGTAGCATTCCTAATCTTTAGCTAAGAGATCCCTCTGTAGAAATGAAAGTTTTTCAGCAAATTAAGAATATTCTGATATCTTTTTTTTAAAAAACAAACAAACAACAAAACATTTCGGTCTGCATCATAAACACTCGCTTAAGTTTAAACCTGACTTTTCACTCAAATCTAAACTTTCTCTTTTTTTAAATAGATGAGGCTCAAGGTAACAATGTACTTATTAATGAAATAGATTCCTTTTACTATTCTGGATCATCATGTGACAACAGCACCTTGTGAAACAGGCATTATTAATGAATCACCTTTTTGTTATAGCTATCAGAGTCAGATATTATAATACACACCCTTTCTGTGGAAGCCTTTTTAACACTCAGGACTTTGACTCCTTTGGGCAGATGGAACTCGTGGTTTTCAAAGTCTGTACTGAAGTAAGTGTTCTGTGTCCGAGGGTCTGTGAAGGATATGCCAACGTCACTGACGACTGAGGTCTTGTCTTTTTCTACACTCAGCTTGGTGGAGCCTTGCTGGAATACTACCTGTAACAACACACATGGCATAAAAGACAGAAGCTCCAAAAGAGTGTCCTTTCTTTAAAAAAAACACTAAACTCCATGAGGTAAAGTTTATATTCCTCACCGGGTTGTTGTTTCCAACTATGACTAGGTCCTGATCTTTACGGCCTCCTACTGTGCTCTTGTGCAGTGGGTGAACGATGCCCATGTCTGCTTTCTGCTTGAAGCGCAACAGGCCACTCTCGTGGAACTCCATACTGTCGCAGCCATTTGGGCCGATGCGGATCACTGTCCATATCACCAGTGTGATCTGAGTGAAAGTGGAGTTGAGTCACATTTTTTTAAACAGTGTATGTAGTTAAAAATAATCAGGTGTCAGCCACTTACAATGAGGTTAATTAAGGCAAGGAGGAAGAGGAGAACGATGATGCAAACAGCCATGTTTCCCTTGCGTCCTCTTAACCCTGTCTTATGAAGACGCTCCTCTTCAATGGGCACGTAGCCAGCTTTGAAGTTACTGTTGTGTTCCTTGTTAATGTTGCGTCTTTCTATGGCCTTCTCTCGCATGGACTTCTTAACAGGCCCATTGGAGCTTTCCTACAAAACAAAAACAAAACAAACTCTGAGGAACAACACTAAAACCGAGGGAATTAAACAGAAATAAACCCCACAATGAATCAGTATTTGATCCTACGTATAAATTAGAGATGATCTTTTCTGATACACTCAATTTAAAAGCTTTATTGCACACAGACTTGCTACTAATATCCACTGTAATCTCAGATCTGATCAAAATTAAATACAGAGGTAGGGTTTTCATGCTTCCTTGCTTTCGCTACCCATCTCCAGTTAGTGTTCACTGGCGCAACTAACTTTCAATGCTCTCTGCGTCGGAATGCACGCGACAGCCTGTCTGTGGCCACAACTAAAAATAAACTGCACCCATTTCAGCAGCAACTTGAAATACACTCCCATTCACATTTATATATGGTTCATTTATTATTTTTCATAGCATAATTCCTTCGTTGTCAAAGAGCAAGTCTGTAAAATTAATGACATTTTCTTTCCATACAACACCAAAGGCGAACGACGCGGAGGCCACTATTTAATAAGCTACACTGATATTATCATTCGAGAACAAAACACAGTACGTGTAAAATAATCATTTTAATCCAATCTTTATATTATTTAAAATGATATACATTTGTTATCTTAATATGAAATAGGGAAATGGCACTGTAAATTGCACGAATAAAAGCAAATAGAGTAGATAACGGACCTGCTCGGACGCCATGTTGACCCTCCCTCCTCAGCTGGCGGAGAGACGGGGACTGTACCACTCTGTTAGCTGGGGTGGAAACAAACCATAAACAAAAACTGGTTGTGTGGTATTATAGACAGAATGATCCATAGCTCTGAAATAAAAAGGTACATTTAGAAAAAAGATGGCTAAACGAATGTGTTTTATCAATAGTTGGACGGTAGATGGCGCCGCGGTTATTGAAAGAAAATTATGGTCCATTCCAAGTTCGGCCCTCGATGACAGAAAGGTCCAAATATAGAAGAACGCCTCCATTCATTTTCCATAGGTGTTGTGGTTTAGATTTACAAAGAAAAGTAAACAAACAAACAAACAAACAAATATATAAATAAAATACGTTTGGATAGAAGTATTCTTATTATTAATGTAGTATTTATAACATTAATTTACAGCTGTAATATTTCAAATGTAAAAAAAGAAATTTCCCAACCAACAATTACAGAAAATTTGAGTTATATCAAACACATTGCACATACAAACATTTCCAGACAATGTTCCTTATTGTTATTCTTTTTTTTTATTTATTTGTTTGATTTACTTTTTAACAATGGGTTTATTAATTGCATTATTGAATAATTCCTGAAAAATGTAAAAACTGCCCTGCAGATTGTTGAATGTGTTTTTTTATACATCTCAGTGCAAACCAAACCAGGAACCCAGTGTTAGGAAAATCCTTACGGTATTTATTTATTTATTGTCTGAAACACGTCATACTCATCAAGTACTAAATACTTGCAGCTTGATTATTTCCTTCTGTACACCGAAACTGAACTAAATGTCGGGAAATTACGGGCTGTATTATATCGTGTTACAATCCATTTTAAGCTATTGTTACTTGTTACATGCGCGTGCAAATAAGTTACTTCAATTATTAGTTTATTAGTAGCAATTGTGTGACTAATTAGGTTTAGCATGTCATACTGCATATTATAATCGGATTTAATTCCACAAAGCAGGGACAGAAAATCAGCAGCGTGTTCTCGGAGCTACTCTGCGTGCATCGGGTTTCGTTTGACGGTATGATATTACAATCGTAATTACATCAGAGGAAAACAGAACCTACAGAGGATCAAATGAGGGGGCAGTGCTCACGCATCCGTCGCCCTCACCAGTAACTGAGCTATAACACTCTTCCTTATGGGACGCGGATTGGCCCATTTTGTGTGGTTGGGTTGTCGGCTCGTCTCTTCGCTTAGTTGGTTCTGAGGCGGTGCTGTGTGTGTTATAGGTGCAGAAAGTTGCCAAGACAAGAATTTATTCTACGCCAGACCAAACACTCCTCCTGGACTATTTTAAATACCAAAGGATTAGTTATTTTGAACTGACATGGCGGACAATTTAAGGAGACTGACCAATACATCTTCCTTCAGCGTCTTGCAGGATAAGCTTGAGAGCTGGCTCAAAGACTACCATGTAAGTTCATCAATAAGTCATGATCGACCTAAATCTGACCAAACCACTTAACGTGCTCTCGGGTTGAAAAATTTATTTCACGGGTGTTATCCCATAATAACAATAATTGACATTTCGGTCATGATTGGAGATAATATCACCTTCTTTCGCTTAAAATGATGAGTTGCTTTGTTTACTCCTGGCGACTTGTTCTCTAACACCCACAAAAGCCACCGACTTTATTCAGTTAGTTCTATTTTGTTTTATTTCACATTTACAATTTTAGTTATTTAAAATGCATTTTTTAAAGACTGGAAACTATACAGCAAAGGAATGTATTTGCTCAGATTACATTGATTTCTAGTAAAGTTTGGTTGCCATGGACGCCGGTCGCCATGGCTACGATTGGTCTTGTCCAAAGATCTTTCGCTCTACCGTTAAGATGGTTCACTTCCAATTGCTTCCGGGAGAAATATGCTAAGATGGCTATCCGGAACTAGCGCGTTTCATAAAATATTTTTCTAAACTTCAAATAAAGGAAAATACTTGAACTTGCTCTGTGATAGAATGACTCAAATTTTAGACTAAAGATTTTTCTTCCGGTTAAAATAGCCTACTTAAAGGTTTTAATTACCCAATGCAGCATATGTACATAAAGTAAAGGGATTCAAATGCTCCTTCATACTAACATCCAAATGAATGAATGAATGAATGAACGAATGAATGAATGAATGAATGAATGAACGAATGAATCATGATATGTGCTACATATCCAAACAAATGAAAAGTTGACAAACAACAGGAAACATTATCTTCAGATTTTGAGATAATGGAGATTTCACAGTTGGTGTACAGGATTCCTTAAATTAGATTTAACATTTGTGAATCCTAGAATCTCTCTCTGTAAAGTCCAATTAATTGTATAAAGTTTTTTTTTATTTTTTTTATTACTATATAACAAGGTTTCTAGTAATATGAATGACAGTGAGGAGAGAAGAGGCAGAATCAGTTCGAGTTCTAGTGGAACTGAAAGACAATATGTTAAGGACTTGACCAGACATTGTATAGTGTAGCTTTTGGCTAAAATTGAACAGGCTGAAAGTTCTTTAGGTTGTCTTTGGATGCCAATTCATATTAGAGTAGACAGGAAAAGGGTAGAGGTTATATCTATTAAGGTAATCCTTAAAGCTCAAAAGCTGTCAGTGGCAGACGTTGAAGTTATATGTTTTTAGTATAAATCCACCATTGAAAACACACAAGAGTACGTATGTATGTATGTGTATGACAAATGGAAGATTAGTCAAAAGTTCCTAATATAGCCTAATAGAGTGTGAAGTCTAGGCAGTTACATTTTCCATGCTTTTTAGTATTCTATTTTTGAGTCCTATAGCTTTAACATTACATGCAAGAAGCCTAATAATGCAGTTGAATGTATGCACACTCATATAAGTTAACAGGTTTTTATTACAGCATGTGACTGTTGTTTCATTTCAGCCAAAATTGTCAGGACAAAATGTTAAGAAACCTGGATAAAGAGCCTACATACCACAGTAAAGTTAGATAAAATCTTATCCAGGTTTCTGAAAACATAAGATGTTCATATGTGCAACACAAGACTAAGACAGACTAAAGATCCATTAAATGGTCTATATATCATTACAGTTACTTTAGGTAAGGTCTGTTTTATATATTTGGTCAGCTACCGCTATTAGATAAATTATTACTTTTGGTTTAAGATAAATTAATTTGCCCTCATCTTTTTTTTCAAACGATCATAATAAAGGTTTTTGATGTTTTATCGTTTTTTTTCAGGTCTTCATGATAAACATTGAATATAGCAGTACCAAAACAGATACCAAAAAAGTCTAAATGACAAATTAAGTTAAATTTTTATGGTTCTGAATGTAGGAGTTTGTTTCTGTCCCCAGGTGATTTCCTGTGACCAGAATCTGAACAGGTGTTGTGAGCTCATTGAACTTACTGCCAAGATCCAGGGCCAACTGTTTGCCATTCTTAACCTAACTGCTGCTGAGGGTAACCTTCACACCTGCAGTTCAGGAGTCAGATTTTCTTTAAAGAGCAAACTTTTTGAAACAATCTTTATATATTTTGTTATGAATCAGGTGGGCACTATGCTGGAGTGGACACTCTTAAAACACGACTTCTACCGTGGCTTGGAAGCTGTTTCTCCATGGCGAGGCCCTCAGTTACTGATGACACCAGTCTACAGCTCATCCAGGTGCTACCATCTGTCATATCTATCTAATGTCTATTTCAACCAGTGTGATAATTAAATACATGGAGTGTTAAAGTTGGTATGTATCTCTCATCATTTCCTACCATCAGGATTCAGTAGAGAAAGACAGAAAGATCAGAGAGCTCTCTGTTTTCCATGAGAGTGACATGCAGAAGATGGAGACTCAGCTGTGCTCCACTCGCCTACAGCTGGATTCAGTCAGAGCAGAGTGAGTCTTATAATGAAAGCATGGAATTGTTGTATGGATAACTGAATCGATCAGCCATTTGTTTTAACAGACTTATGGGTGCTCAGAAAGAGCTGGATGAGACAAAGAGCAAATCAGCGACCACCCTGCTCGCCACCGAAGATGAAATCTTACAGCTGAAAGCAGAGTAGGTGGTAGTTATAAACCCTGTCATATTATATATTTTTTTTAAAGCATTGTGTGTGTTTTTTCTCACAGTTGCTGATGTGAACTTTGTGTTTTAGTCTGCGTTCGGCTCATGAACAGCTGGAGATGTATAAGAGGAATCTGGATGACTCTGAGCGACAGATGCGCTTGTTAAGAGATGAAGTGTCTTATCTGAACACAGAGAAGGCCATGCTGCAGGGGAGGTACAAGCAAACACACTCCAGCACTGTGTGCTCACACAAAGTCACTTTAGAGGTGTCTTACATAATTGATGTGGTTTTATGTTTTTGTGTCTGCTTTTCAGGTTGGTGAGGAGTCGCTCTCCGAGCCCTTTGCCAAGGCTCAGCCATTCGTCCAGCCCAGTGAGGAGTGAGTCGCCCACCAGAGCTCAACTCACCAACTCGTCCCGCCACGCACGCCTTGTCTCACGCTTCAGTGACCTGTACGCTGTGGAGCGTCTGGAGGCTCAGACCCTGCTTCGACGCTACATCACTGACTTGGAGATGGTTCAGAAAATTATTTTCATCGCTGTCGTGGTATGACTGAAGTTATCGTACTGCTGCTTGTGAATAAAAGTGTAGCAGAAGTGTGTGTAGATACTATGAGTAGGGCTGCAGTATGTGATTACTTTAAGATGTGCGGAGGTCTTGAGATGGAAAACACAAGGACATTTAATGAAAAACAAACAACACCATAACAAATAAAAACACCTCATGTAAAAAATACAAAATATTTCATTTAGTAAAAAATATACATCTTCCCTTTATGAAAAGGTGCTGGAAACATTCCTCAGAGGTTTTGCTCCATATTGACATGACAGCATCACGTAGTTGCTGCAGATTTGTTGGCTGCACATGCATGATGAGAATCTCCTGTTCCACCACATCCCAAAACTGCTCTATTGAATAGATCTGGTGACTGTGGAGCCCATTGGAGTCCAGTGAATTCATTGTCATGGTTTAGAAAGCAGTTGGAGATGATCTGAGCTTTGTGACATGGTGAATTATCCTGCTGGAAGTAGCATCAGAAGATGCTACACTGTGGTCATAAAGGGATGGACATGGTCATCAACGACACTCAGGTAGGCTGTGGTGGTTAAACCAGGCTATGTTGGTACTAAGGAGCCCAAAATGTGGATCCATGTTTTCATGTTGCTTATGACCCTACCATCTGAATGTGGCAGCTGAAATAGAGACTCATTTGAACAGGCAACATTTTTCCAATCTTCTGTGAGTTTGTGTGAACTGTAGCCTGTTTCCTGTTCTTAGGTGAGAGCAGGGGCAACTTTATCAGTCAAGAACTGCTATTATCTCCAAGCGACAGTTAGTTTCACAGCCAGTAGGAACAAACATGAATGACAAGAAAACAAACATATCAGGTCACAACAAGTCAGCAGGTGTGGTTTTCTGCTGCTTGGACGTGTTGTGTGTTCAGAGATGCTATCCTGCAGACCTTGGTTGGAACTAGTGTTAATTTGACTTCCTGTTGTTTTTCTATCATCTCCAACCAGTCTGCCCATTCTCCTCTGACCTCTGACATCAACAACACATTCTGGTCCAGACAACTGCTGCTCACTGATATTTTCTCTTCTTCAGACCATTCTCTGTAAACCCTAGAGATGGTTGTGTGTGAAAATCCCAGTAAATACTCAGACCAACAACCATGCTACGTTCAAAGTCACTTAAATCTCCTTTCTTCTTCATTCTGATGCTCAGTTTGAACTTCATCAAGTCGTCTTCACCATGTCTACATGACTAAATGTTGCTGTCATGTGATTGGCTGATTAGATATTTGTGTTAACAAGTGATTGAACAGCTGGGTCTGATAAAATAGTTGGTAAGTATCAAATGGCAGTTAATTTTCTGACAGTATTTCTCTGTTATAATTGTAGCAACAGTTATCTTTTGTTTTCAATTGATTCCATGATTTTTCTATTTTCCAGATCTTTCCATTTAAATGATCTTCTCTATTTATGAATAAAGTGTTGTGTGTGTGTTTCTTCTGAATGCTGGGTCTGTTCCTCAGTGCCATTGTACAAATGTGTGTGTTTTTACGGTTTTAGGAATCCTTCCAAACAGCAAAACTGGCCTACCGCCAGTTCAAGCTGCGAGTGAGAAAGACACTATCCTCTTCCCACTTTGGTCCGGAGAGTCTTGAGGATGCAGCCGTGGACTACATTGTCAGAAACTTGGACCTCTATGATGTTGAAGCCAGCGTCAATGTAGGACAAAACTAATCTTTTTATGGGACCTTTACAACATTTCTGAATCAGTAACTGTAGCTGGATACTTAGTAATGAAGAAGGCGGTTCTCACAGAGGATTTTATCTTTCCAGGATGTGATCAATGCCATGAATGTGAACCCTCGGATCTCCTTCCCACCAGAGGTGGACTTTGCCCTCATTAGTGCCTTGATCAGAGAGACATGCAGGGTGGCATTCGCCATGCAGACGCTGGATCAACCTCTTGACTTGGCCTTTGCAAGTGATGGAGAACTATTCAATGATAGCAAGTCAGTCCTGTGTTGATGCACATGAAAATCCTGTCAGAAGTCTCCAATATGTTTTCTTAACCAGGAGTTTATCTGCAAAATTGTGATGTTTGCTTTGATGTATCTGGAATTATAGTGTTTAAACAAATGAAGAGTTATTGTAGATCATTCTGTGCACTGCAGCTCATCACAGCAATACAATCCCTCTGCCAGTAGATGTCAGCCTCAGCAATCAAATGGCTCAGCCACCCTCAGCTTTCCTCTCTCTGACAGGTACCGTCGGAGCTACGACTCTGAGTTCTCAGCTCCTCTGGTGATGTACCATGTCTGGCCAGCTTTGGTTGAAGGAAACACTACAATTGTAAAAGGCGATGCCGTGACCAGAAGAGGAGCTCTGGTACTAATTTTATGCCAGAATGAATGCAAACATGCTTCTACAGAGACATGAGACACTCATGGATGTTGTGGTGATGTGTGTGTTTTTGCAGTGGAGCAGAAGCCGGAGCCGGAGCAGGAGTGTTAGCCCCGTACGCTCTCGATCTCTCAGCCCAAGCCGCAGTCTTGTAAGTCCTTATAATGTTTGAGTGCCCAACCAGACACAAACAAGAATGGACAAAATTTGGGGTTTTGTTGACTTATTTGTTTGCATTGCACACACACATATATATTTATATAATGTACATATATATTAAAACTCACCTTAATCACTTTTTAAAATGACCAACATGCATGCACACACTTGGCCCGAAGGGTATGTATTCCAAGATCATAATTTTAATTTAAGTGCACTTATATGAGAGTAAACATACTAAAGAGCTGCTGAATTAATGCACATAATCATTTATTTTGTTTAGGGATATAAAAGCAAAAGAAGCCTGTCTCCTGAACATCTCACAGCTAGCCACCTGTAAGCTTGGGTCTCATCATCAACACACCTGTGTCCACCTGTGCTTCACGTGCATGAAGGAAACTGAGATATTTTCCAGTCTTATTCAACTTCAGCTGTATTTGAATTCTTGTGCTTTCATCAAATAAAAAAATGAAATCCTTGATGATGTTATGGATCGAGGTTGTAGAGCAGTGTTACAGGACATAGATAGATGGACTTAGAAGAGCCATGCAGTTACTAACTGAGCAGACTGTGGAGCACACAGTATGGTGCTAACATGATAAGTGCTAACCTCACATCGTTCAGTGTTTCAGTGATAGATATTAATCAGTTCTTCTAGGGTTAGGGGTTGATGTGGTGTTTTATCACTTCTTATTTTTAACTTGTTAGTGGTGTTGTTTTTATCTAAATTATACCAGAACAACCTTTTTTGTCATGCAAACTTGTGAAATCAGGAATTAAATGTTCAGTTTTTTAAGCAAAAATATTTTCCAAAAGTTTATTTCTTACTGCATTCAGGAAAAGGACGAATAACTTTTTACTGCAGTTATGTTTAAATGTAATAAATAAGACAGAGCTATTTATATTATCTCATATTATCAGTGTCAATATTTTGGATTAAATACAACTACATGTACTTTTCCATTTATTTTAAAGGCTTATAAATAAAATTATGTTCTGATTTTTACTGTTTTCATTTGTGTTGTGTGGTGTGTATGTGCTAAAAAAAAATGTGCATTCTATGAGAATTTTTTTAACCAATAAAAACCACACCTGTAAATTCTTCTAACTCCAAAATGCTTTTTTAAACCATCTTTTTAATTCTTTAAAGCCTGACCCAAAAAACAATGGGGCAAAAAAAATCTAATTTTTATAAATATTAAGTCTTTATTTGGTTATTCATCAAAATGTAATATGATATTGTTGCTACTACTACTAATAATAATTAGTAATATGTTCTTTTTTTTACTATAAAGCAGAATATTGTAGTGCAAAAGGTCTCCAGGGGACAGAAAACAAGTATCAGATGGTCAGCAAAGGTTTTACCACAAAGTGCTGCAACAGGTCTCAGAAACTATATGCATAAAAAATGATATGCATGAAGTTAGAGTTAATGAGCTTCTTTTACTACGATGTACATCAGTGCAGCAATATAACGCAGCCTGAAAACCTTGTTTAAAAAGCTATTTCAAATCCTGAACATTTGTACAGAACATAAAACACCATAAAATATTCACCTCTGTGCACTTTTAAATGGCATTTATTTATGCCAAAAAAGAGAGCTATTTTAAAAAATGAAAACATTACATTAGTATTATAGTAATTATAACAATAGTATAGTATAAAAATATAATATGCATTATATAATAGTATAATGCATGTGAGCACATCTTTGCAGCTGACAAAACTCAGAGAGGGAGTCCCAGCATCAACATCTCAGCATTAACTGTTTTTGTGTTTTTGCCACATTGTTAGACCTCCTTAACTGCTGGTCTTGTCTAAACTAATCTGCTTTACCAGAGCGACCAATTAGACTGTCAGATCCTAAGATCATATCTATTATTTTAAATCAAGCATTTGCTTTGCTGAACAGAAACTAAGCAAACCTTCATGAACTCACAGTCCCCTTGAAGATTAAAACTAGTTTTAACAGGATCTCTCACTGCAGCCGGTGTACTATGGGGCCTAATTATTCATTTGCTCATTCAAAGGCACCAATATCAAGTTTTTAATTAGAGGTAAGGGGCTCAGATGATTAGTTATAAATCATATTCATCCATTGCTGGTTGAATTCAGCTATCTCAGGTGTAGGCATTAAAATCAAGTATATCTTTATAAAATGCAAAAAAGCCTTGGTTAACCCTTTCATCAGCACTCCTAAGAGATGTGGTGAGCATACATAGGAGAAAAAATAAATAAAAGTGAGAGTGGAAACCCATGTCATGGAAACTTCCACCATGTCTCTCCATCACATTCCCACACAATGAGCATCTTGTCAGATCTGCAACAGTTCATGGAGGTCTTTACTCCTGGGACACGGAACTGGTCCTGCTACTGAGATAATAGTGGGAAAAGCCTTTAGACTGTGTCAGTTGTCCTCCTGTGATGCCGAGGAGGGCGTTGTTTACTCAGGTGTGCTGTGTTGTGGTCCAGTGTGGTCATGGAGTAACCACAGGCTGTGACTGGCTAAAGAAGAGAGGATGTTGCAAACGGTTTTCTCTGTCCTGTTCAATACACTGCAGATTTTCAACGGCTCACACATGCTGTCACTTTATTTAATCTTTCAGAAGACACAGCAAGTGTTGACATCTTAATTTTGCCACCAAAAATGATGATACACTGTTTGCTTTGTGACCAGTGGACAAGATTTCAGCAAGTGCTACAGATGAAATCCTTATACTATAAACAGTTGTAACTGGAGCTTACGCTTACTAAACTGAGGATGAGATAAACTTTCCAGTTTGGTGGAAGACGGTGATGTTTCCTTTGGCTTTTCTTAATGGGCTCTGCACTGGCATTTCTTGAGCATGCTGAGTACCCAGCCTGCTCCTGAAGCCAAACCAGCGGGGGGTATTAATGAGGCTGTACATCACTGCACATGATGACACGGTTACGGGTGACTAGACAGCTGTGTGTAAATCAAAAGAGACAGAGAGTAGAATGAAGGAATGAAATTAAAGCTACACCTTCTAAATATGAGCCAATCACCCTTTAACAGAGAGGTCAGTGAGCCACTGCAAGTCCTCGAGGCCTCTATACTGCCAATTGAAGTCGGCTATCCGTGACCCAGAAAGGCCATTAAGCACATCTGGAATGAGGCAGAATGATGAGTTTGCAGAGGAGAACTTCACAATTTATGACAGCAGGGACAAAACAGTGGTCATGTGCAAGTTTGCCACATGGACAACCAAACCCCACCCTCTTTTTGCTCATTTTCAACCACACTGCAACACCCAAAGGCAATGTCCTTGGCACTGTCTGGTGTATGAGGTAATAGTGGTGGGTTTGCTGATGGATGCTGAGCAGTAAATAGGCGTGACTGCTGATCTTCCTCTCAGTCCCAGTGCACTCAGACATCAAGTGGCCAAATCCACTGCCAGAGGCAGTATGACAACTATCATATAAAAAAAGAGAAAAAACTTTAGATTTGGAGTCTCTTTTTCCCAAAGCAGACATTTGTTCAGTCTCCTTCCTGCTCTGTCATCTTTGCACATCTGGGGAACTATCACAAGCGAATATCAGGAAGTCAAATGATTTTCTCCAGTTTGTTGAAATAAAATTTATACAGAGAATGACACCATTGCTGATGAACTTGTAATTTCCTGGCATCAGCAGTGAAACAAGGATGTTGAACTATCTAAGTTATGGTTCTGAATACAGAAAACATTCACCTCTGTTCAGAGACTAACATGGTTCCCGTGAAATTGGTAAGACTGCTTTCACTGGGTTCCTTCTTTTATGATTTTAAAAGCACAGTAACACAAAAGCATGACGCTCAGTGAGGTGGTCTGGTTCAGGATTTTCCACGGAACAGTTTTTTAACAAGTCATTAAACCCCAGAGGTTGCTGTGACCTTTTCTGTTAGTAAAGGCTGGAGATCAACTAGATGTCAACGGCTTGACAAAGAGTGATCCATTTAAGTTTCAGAGGGACAGTCTCACAGTTCTTGAGTAAAGGTGTCAATCTGGGCTGTAATCACACAGTCTGCTTTGTGAGGAGGTACACTGCAGTGACGTTAACCTGCTCCTTATCCTTTCCCTGGCTGCTGGTATGCTCTGTATTAAAACACATCTGGATGTTGTGATTAATGTGAATTAAAGCCATCCATTTATACTACAGAGCTGTAGTGATGGGGTGGAGCATGCTGGATGCAGGTGTGAGCTGCAAAGGTTACTGCTCTGCTGGGGCTCTTTACACTCAGATTTGATACTCTCAAGGAAACAAGCAATCAAACCTGGCGCCAATCTTGCATCTGACTGGCCTTAGTGCTGAACAACCCCCACCCCACCCCGCCATGAACAGGGATGGAGGAAAGGAATGTTAGTAAGAGAGAGAGAGAGGACAAAAGACTAAAAGATGTAGTGAATGTGAGAGCGGCTGGAAGTTTTCTTGTGAACTGACCTCCTGGAGTCTTTGCAGCTTTTCTTACACTGACTATACATATCAGTCTTCCACAGATGTGAGAAGATGAAGAGCGATTTTTCAAAGCAAACAGAAATAATCTGCTATGGAGAGAAAATCAAATGCTGTTTAAATTCAGATGGGAAAGATCAACCAAACCAAATAAAAAGTGAGGTGACACTTTGTATCAGGAATAAATATCAAATTATGGATTTTAAATATGAAAAGGAGAGCTGCATGGTGGTGTGGTGATGAGGGCCATCGCCTCACAGCAAGAAGGGTCCTGGTTTGAACCTTGGCCAGGACCTTTCTGTGTGGAGTTTGCATGTTTGTCTCATGCATTCTCTCACAGTCCAAAACTATACATGTTAGGTTAATTGGTGTCTCTAAATCCTCTCTAGGAGTAAGTGTGAGTGGTTGTTTATCCTTCTGTGCTTGCCCTGACATTTCCAGGGTGTAACCTGCCACTGAATAGACTCTAGCCCCTCGTGAACCTGCATTGGAACAAAACAGGTATAGACATTAACTGGATGGATGGAAGGTGATCCATTTACATGCAGTAATCTAATAAGTTTTTATTGTCCTCACAATTTCTACCACTAGATGGCAGCTCAGCACTGTAGTCTATTACACAGTGACATGCAAATTAGTGGATGAAGCATTCAGATATTATATTTCATGGGTAAAAATTCAGAAATTAGTTTAACTTTGAGCAACATGTTAATATGCAGAAACAAACATTTACCCACAAATTTCAGTGTTGTCATATATTCCCAAGTTTTTTCTGTGTTGTAGCTGCTTGAAGTAGTGCTGGTTAGAATGGTAAAAATGGTAAATGGTCTATATTTATATAGTGCTTTTACTGTACCTGGAATGATACCCAAAGCGCTTTACATCAAACATCACATTCACCCATTCACACACACACTGATGGCGGAAGCTGCCACACAAGGCGTTCAACCATGACCCATCAGGAGCAATTTGGGGTTTGGTGTCTTGCTCAGGGACACCTCGTCATGAGCTCAACAGGCCGAGGATCGAACTGACAACCCTCAGGCTACAAGACAACCGCTTTACCCACTAGGTAGAGTATTAAATGCTCAACACCAAACAGAATACTACTTGGTGTTAGACATTAACTGGATGGATGAAAGGTGATGCATTTGTAACTGAACACTGTTTGGTGTTGTGCTTTTAATATTGCAATGTGGAAAGAAGCCAGTGTTTTATACTTTCAGAAAAAATGCAGGGTAATAAAAAGAACAGTAACCATGGAAATAATTAAACCAGAGATCTCCCACCATTGCAGTCTTTAAAGTATGCAGAATATTTTAGGAGATATAAACCTCTGACCTTCCTAATTGCACCAGTGGATCAAATATGCTCCTGATTTCCTGTAATATATATGCAGACTTATCTGCTCAGTCCCTCAGAATAAATCAGACCACTGTGGTATCAATTTCTGTGTAGTTTGTCCCTCTGTTTCCTTGTGTGAGTCACAGAGAGAGGCAGACTGGTGGAAGTATGACTGTCCTTCTACCTAAAACTAAGGACAAAATCCCTGCTCATGACTCTGGGCATCCATATCTTCATCCATTCAACTAAAATGGTTGAGTTCAGTAGAATAAAAACATAGGAAATGCAATAGCAGACATTATTTAGCTATGGATGCTTGAAAGAAGTTCTTCCTGTCTACAGAGAAGACATGAGAACAAGTGGGGTGATAAATTTGTCAGTAACTGCACCTTTGTTTTAAAAGAAAAGTGACAAAAGGATAGTTGGAGATCAAAGGATGCATCATTTATTTATTTGAACAAATCTATCTAATAACTGGCCATTGAGTATATGTGAAAATTCATTATAAAAATAATTGTTAAGCAAACAGCAAACACTGTTCCAGTATCCATACAAGACATGAATGGACACTATATTGTGTGTGTGTGTGTGTTCTAATTTCTGGCAGATTATCTACTTTGGCCTCATTCAGCATTTCATATACTCAGAAAAATAAATCAGTGTTTTCAGGATCAAAACATACTATTGTGAAAAAATCTGCATTAAAATATTTCCAATCTTAAAGATATCTTTGAACAATCAGTGTTTTTCTAAATTTTACTAACAATCATTCACAGAGTGACAATGTGCCATTACTGCTAGTCAGGAATAAAAAGAAATGTAATTCTAAATACCACAAGACTCAAAATGTGATGGAAAAAAGTGACTGACAGATTTTCAATTTATCCTTTTTATCCTAGTTGTGTGACTTCATTGCTTTCAGAACCATGTTCACCCACCATTCTCTGCACTCATTCATTTTGCACATAAGTGACAAACTTCCAGTATCACAACAAGTTAGCTGATGCTGAGTTTAAAGATCAGAACATTCAACAGCTTGAGTGGTTGTGTACTTTAGTAGGTAACAAATATCTCCCTGAAAATGTAAAACTTTTAACAACCCTGGTTTAAATGAGTAAATAAATAGTTGTGATGCTGTGTACAATCTAAAAAATAGAGAAATAATAAAACAGAATGAAAAATCTGTTTATTTGCAAATCTCATAAGCAATTTTTCATCCAATCAAACATAGAAGCATAAAATGCTCAAAGTGGGATAATTTACTGTTTCATGAAAAAATATTTACTTATCTTAAATTTGATGGCAACAATAAAACTAAAAAAGTTGCAACAGGGCAACAAAAGCCTGGAAAGTTAAGTTGTACTAAATAGCTGGAAGTACGTGTTGCAATAAATACCCGGTAAGTGACACAGTTGGCTAAGAAAGGCAGAGTCTCAGCGGTAAAGATGGGAAGATGTTCAGTAAAAAAAAAAAAAATCTAAAATTGTGACTCAGCTTAAGAATAAGTTTCCTCAACCTAAAACAGCAAAGACTTTGAATATTGTATCATTGACAGAACATTATATCAAGACAGAGAATGTGGAAACAGTTCTGTGTGTCTTTGATCTTTAGATCCTCACATTGAAAACAGTCATAATTTTACTATGAGCTCAGGAACACTTCCAGAAATCATTGTAAACCAAATTTACTGTGTGATCCACAAATGCAGGTTAAAGTTCTTCCATGAAAAGAAAAAGCCTCATGTAGATGTAAACCTAAAACTCTGGATCAAAGCTTGATAAAAAAATGAACTGGGCAAAATGGAAAACGAGTGATCTCCAATAAGAGAAAAGAGAACATCTGCCTTATTATCAGTGATCAGCTAGAAAGCCTGTTGGGATTAAAGTACATTAGTGCCTTTGGGACTGCAAACATGCACAACTGGAAATGCACCATCATTTGAAAAAGGTACATACAGGCTTTAGAGCAACATATTCTCTGATCTGCTGTATTTTTTCATTTTTTTATTTTTTTAGGGAAGGACTTGCGTATTTCAGCAAGACCATACGAAACCACATACTGCATCTATTAAAACATCATGGGTTCATAATTTGAGAGTCCAGGTGCTGGACTGGCCTTACCAGACCTGTAACCAAACAGCATTCCAACTTTTTTCAAAACTGGCATTGTGTTAAAGTGCCCTGGCCAGAACAAAAGAAGCATTTAATAATCCAGTATGTAAAATTGTTCACATAGCAGCAGTCAACACACTGATTTAACTGCTGTAGAATATACATTGATTTTCCAGATGACAGAGATGCAGCTGCGGTTTTCTGCTCTGCTTACACTTACTTTCTCATGAATACACAAAGAAACAGCTACTACGTTACTGGTCCCCACAATATTACAGCGATTTCTCATGTTTTCAGTCATTCTTACAGTGTTGTGTTGGCTTGTTTAGGACAACAGTACTGGACAAAAAACAAATAAATGCTTTGAAAAACAAACTTGCTTTAACCTTGGAATGAAAACAAAAGGAACACTTCATGCCACAAAATGGCCTTTCCTGATTTCTCCATTAACCCATTAAGCCCTGAGGCACTATGTAAACACAGGAACTGGTACACCCATAAGCTACATCAGGTCTAAATGGCTTAAGGCCACATTTCCTGTAAGTCTCATCACATACAGTAAAAGACAGTTTGCCACAGTTCTCAGGAAGACCTTTTATGTTAACAATTACTTTACAATACTCAAGCTGAATTAAGGAAATAGTTTGTTGATGTTGTCCTGCTCTTTGGAGTTTGTTTGACTAACACTCAGCTTGCTTTGGCATCAGATAATGGGTCTCCAGAAGTAAAGTCTTGCATCCCACTGTTTTTATATTAACTAAACAATAAGAAATTATATATAAAAAATAGGATATTTGTCCATTAGACTCTGCACCACTTTTCTTCTTATCCAACCCAGTCCACACTGTGATCAGCACCATCTGTTTTTTGTGTTCACACAAAAACAGGAGACTGACCAGATTTCAGTCTGCTGCTCCTGACACACTTACAGTCATCGAGCTGTGGATGAGAAAACTAGATCAATGCACAAGAGAGACAAGTGTTTGTTAGTGAATGACTAAGCATGTGGATCAGGACAGCATCTGGTACTCAATGAAAGCTTATATAAATGCTCCACTGCAACAGTTTTATTCCATGCTATACATTTGTTTTAACCAATATCTGTGTGGACAGAGAAGTTTTTCAGTGTGGTAATCCTTATTTCTGTTTTAGTGTGTCACACACTGATGAGCTGTGATGTCTACAATCTGTCTTCCCAAATGTTTAGTGCCTTGTGTGAGGGTTTCAAGGGAGAGTGGACAAAAAAGGCAAACAATGAGTTCAGCATTAGACAGTTGTTTACTTAGCAGCTAGAGGTCTATAAAGACTTTCTGGAAGTTATGACTCCTTGTCCTGCGAAGGAATTCAGCTATTTTTAGAGCACGAGTCTATTAATTTCTAGCTTTATTTTTAGCATTTTCCGATACAGCTGTCACCAAAATAGCCATGAGTAAGTACTAAACATTGTGCTGTGTGGCTACATTTGGTAGAATGTCACAAGAGTAGACTTTTGCATTTACTCTTCAGTTATTTTGAGCTGAAGTGTGATTAGGGGTAGATACTGGAATTTTTGTTATCTATAAGGGAAAGATATAAAATTAATGTTTCCAGATCAAATTAATAACTTTTTAAAACTTTAAGTCTGAACTGTCTTTACCAAAACATCTGCAGTCTTCACTTATAATGTCCACACACTGAACTATAATTTAATAGAGGTTTAGAGCTACAGCTGCATCACTCCAAAGGATCTTCATATTCATCCTAAAAATGCTTTTTTGTTTGCAAGCCTGGAGCTTTTTTCACTTGTGCTATGTGTCATCTTCATTTATTCTTTACCATTTACACATATACTGATAACAATACATCTTAATAGATGTGCTCCCTTTGCAATGACTCCAAAATTATTTAAACAGACCTTGTAGTTTCATTATGGGTCTACAGTTTTTGAGCACAGGCCCATAAAATAGCCTCATGGCTCAAAGGATTAATGGAATTAAGATAAAAGACATTGCACATAAGATTAAGCCACTAAAACTGAAAGATGTGTGTCCACAGTATAAATAGAACCAACTTACCGTCATCCAGCAGAACATTTGTTTCTCAGAATGAAAGAAACAAAAAACCTTCCCTAATCTTCTGTTTGATAACCTTGGTAAAAGATAATTGACTGAAGTAAACATTGTCTCATTGTTGTTCACATTGTTGTCTCTTTTTATTTTATTTTTTTTACACACCCAAACAGCTTTACCAGCTGTTCTGAAAAGGAGCTTGCATTTATTTCACTTATTGTGAACAGGCTAACCCTAACTTTAATCTAACCTCCATTCACACTTCAGCTCTAACCTGAACCTGAGAAGAAGGTCTCCATGAGGACAACTGGTGCCAACAAGGTCATTGATAATACCAGGAATGTTCCCAATGAGGTAAGAAAAAAATATAATACACACCCACACATATGCTCATATCTTCAGTTTCTGGGAAGATGCAGAAGTAGTGAGGACACTGTCCTTTTAGCTACAAACTGTGTGTGGTGCCTTTCTGTACAACTCTCTGTGGTAGGTGAAGTGTTTCTGAGAACTGCCTGGGATGTTTTCATAGAAACTGAATAAGAGGGTCAGAATCATGTCAGGGACCACCTGTGTGGTTTAGCTGTAGCTTCATTTCTAAATCTCATAACAATTAATAGGAGAAGACAAACAACCTCAGTCACCTTTCTTCCGAACACTCATGACAAGTGGTGGTTTGATCCCATTTTGTGATTGTCACTGAGGCCACCAAACCACCTACACATTTGTGTGTATCATCTGTATGATGAAAATATCCAATGTCCCCTATAATAAGTGGAGCCTTCAGTTTATATGCACAGTGCATCTCACACTAACACAGTATACATCATGTTCACCTCATTCCCAGTCAGTCAGCTCAGTTATTTTCTGTGATAGCTGAAGATAGCTATAGATGCTCTGATGCTTTTTCTCAGAGCTTGTCCTAATTCACTGTTTGGATAACTCACTCAAAACAGCTTCAGACTGAATGATTAAAGCAACAACTATAAATGCAAATATTATAGTTTATCAGGCCTTTCATTACAATAAATGCTGCCAAACTCTACCTCCACTGAATGATTTTATCCCATACTTAGTGCCACTTTACAGCCTGGCCATTGGCCAATGTCTCTGTGCTCAAACCTGTCGAACAGCTCTACAAAAAAAAAAGGTATTGGGTAGAAAACTTAAGTCATGTGATATCTGCATATTAGAGCAACACTGCTTTCTAAATTTTGAGAATTTTAAATAGTATAAAATACCTGTGCCATATATAAATTAAGGAATGTAATTTATGAAAAAGAAAATGGGTGTAAGTGGTATCAGGTCAGCTTCCTGGGAGGATTGTGAAGTATAAGTCAGAAAATCCACCTTTTCACAGAATGCTTTATCTGTTAAATGATGCACGAGCTAGAATACTTTGTGGCCGTTAGAGACTGGCCTTCCTACAGATACTAAAATCTAGTTGCAGAACCTTTGCCAACAATGACAACCTTTCTAGTTGCCTATAAAAGCTTCTTGGACCTATCTCCAAATAGCAGGTAGCCCTTTTCATAGTGAGATTTTTGACAGTCTTTCCCTTTTCAATCACTCTTTTGTGCTGTTGGATATGTTGCTTATTGTCCTACAACTCATAACTATTATTGTTTACTCTTGATAACACATTCAGTTGTGAAAAAACTTGGTAATATCCCCATTTATTCATTCATTCATTATATTAAATGTTTCCATTAAATATACCTCCACTGCAAAACTTTGCCATTATTTGTTTTTAATAATGATGATATAAAAATAAAACAAACAAACAGAAAAAAATAAATAAAGTACGTTTTAAATGAAGTTAATTCAAGTTTCCATTCAAAGAGGCAGCAAAGCAGCCCCACCAGCCAGTTCTCATGCAGTGCTTCGCAAGAACCTCTTGGTATCACAAAGCAATTCAGAGATGATTCTTTAACTACCATTATCAACACACTGGGTAAATGTAGGGAGAAAATATCTGAGCCATTAATGGACATGTTAAGAAGACTCTTTTAAACAAACCTGTTCAGTCTGCAAGGATATGGAAACAAAGCAAAGGTTGTGCCAAACCAGTCTCACAGTGAGGCTTTGTGACTTGTCATCATTCCCACTCCAGTGTATTTATAACCACTTTTGCATACGTTAAAAACATTTTCTTTCAGTGTCTACTACGGCCAGTACATCAGTGCACAGCGGCCAAAAGACTCCTAAAGAAACTACAGACTGTGACAAAACAGCAGTAGTTTAAGGAAAATAAGAAAATGTTGAAGCCCCTCTACCCTCATTTCATTGTCTGAAAACAAACTGATACACTTAAAGTTATTTTAGTGACTGATTTCTTCTGTATATTAACACTGTATAAGATTATAAGTTTCACTTAACACGCAGTAGAAACAAAGATTTTGCTTACATGTTCCAAGCTGTTTTAGCCATGTGCATGTACTCTTATGTGCATATCACAGCATGCTTGAGTGAAGGTTTGGTACAAAAGGCTGACCCTCAAACAAAATATCTGTTAATCCAATGTACAATATGCCTTTTTTTATTAACATTCTATTAGTCATGAGTCTGGATTGTGCAGTCGATGTGTCAAGCCAACGATGCAGATAATTGCCATAATTACATGTAATTAAAATCTTTTGTGATTCACTGGTGTCCCTTACAGTCCTGAAAAGCTGAAACAATATTGCCCATGTGACATAGAGGAACAATAGCTGAGGTGTTTCAGAATATTTGAATGTGTGTTGATTAGTTTCTCTTGTTTATATATTAAATGTTGCACAATTTAGGCACAACCTTTTTTCCCTTTATCTTTAATTGTAGAGCTGTAACAAACAGACATGACAGTCCGCTGCTGCTATCTCTTTAACAGCATGTCTTACAGTTTGGTAGAATAATATAAAAATGTCCATCTAAAAGTTTAGACACAGTTGTTAATTCTTTGTTCTTATTTTTTGTATTAAAATTTTGGGGAATTTATTGAGCAGAAGCTAAACAGGAAAGAGGTCACATACAACAATGTTCCCTAGACTGGGATGCAAACCTGTAGCCTTTGTATTGGGTGTATGCACTACCACTTGAGCTAAACATCACCCCAGTTGTCGCATTAACTTCAATGAAGACGTGTCTTCGAACTTTTAAATGTTATTGTATGTAAACAAAAGTCAATCATTTCCATGTGATTCTTGATGCTTATGCTGCCTTAATTTACCATCTTTCCTCAGCAGATGAGCATTGTGAAAAATGAACCTCAAACCAGATTTCAGTCTTTTCAATCACTGTGGGAACAGGAATGTCTTTCCAAAATGTAACTTCGATCCAAGACCACATTTCGAGTCCATGGGAAGTCAGAAAAAGTGAGGTAAACGCTAAAAACTAGTTAGTTTGACCTAAATATCTGTAAAATATCCACCTTTGTTATGTTGGAATGTGGAACAAAGTGCTGGACCTCTTAGCTGATTCTGCCATCTTTACACAAACAAACAGACTCTGAAGCTGGAGCCATTTTGTCTCCAGCAGCTTTGTTTATGGCCCATCCTTCAACTATCAGGGAAGAGCAAAAATAAAACCAAACCCTCCAGAAAGTCAGTTGATAGTCATTTTATTGAACAGAAAAAAAAAAAAAAATTTAACATGAGTGTGTTAGGCTGTGGTTCGTCATGTTAAAGCATTGAAGCTCATCACTAATAAAGTGCACTTGCAGTTAACCGCCAATCGGAGACCCCTATCCGTCTCCTCTTTCCCTCACAGAGACTCGGTCAGGTCCCACCTGCTGCAGGACTTTCTGCACCTGAGCTCCCCTCTGGTAGGACACCATCACAGCTAGAAACACAGGAGCAAGTGCAACCACTGAGCATCTCAGTGAGGGCGATTGCATAATTTTTTAATGGAAGATCAGTGCAGTTGAGTCTCTTCCTTCTCCCATTTCTCTCTATGCTTCTGTTACCGTTTCCTTATCTGGCGCAGGTGAGGAAGGAAAAAAAAAAAAAAAAAAAAAAGACGTGACAGATGGTGGTGTCTGCGCATTGCTCTGATTATGTAGTTATGATTGTAAGACAGCACAGTATTTCTTCAGAGATGTCAGCGTTTAGCTGAAATCTTTGACATGTGAGTCTTTACATTAAGATCTTCACTTTAAAAAAATATTTTCCTATTTCCAGTTTTGTTTTCCCCTCTACATAATATATATGTACAGTTTTATCTTTACAAAGAAAATAATCTGTGAAAAGACTGTTACTGATCAGTACTGGATCCAGTTTGGCACATTTCCCCAGAAAGTTCTTCCATTCACAGACAACAAAACAAGTGCATTCAACACCCCAAGTTTCCCAATTCATTTTCAGTGTTGCCTCTTGTGTGTACACACACACACACACGCGCGCTAACCCAACAAATAATCCTACTCCTACCTTTTTTTTTTTTTACAATGAGATGTGTTTGAAATGGTAATTTTCTCTGATGTGCAGCAAACAGGATCGTCACTCACATTAAAAACACGTTTGATGTTGAGCTATTCTACAGGGAAAAGCCAAAAAACAAAACAAAAAAAAAACAAAAACACAAGCAAAAAAACCCCTGTGGGCCAGGAGGAGACATACAGTACAAAGATATTGTATTAACAAGGATGCTTGAGTTTTAACTTTGTGGGATTTCATAGATTAAATGGGCTTCATATCACACACTTTACATCAAAGAAAAATACTAAGCTGTTGTTCAATGTGGGAACAGAAAACAAATTAATTAATAAAAATACAAAATTATGTATGGTTGAAAAAAAGTTAAAAATCACAGGGAAAAAAAAAACAACTAAAACCTCTTTCAGGTTTTACATATTAGGACATAAACAATCATTTCTTCCGTCTCGAGTCTTAAAATGTGGTAAATACAACGTTGGTGTGAAAAACTAAGCCCACCCCTACTATATGAGACGTTTGGCAATGCACAGCAGCGTGTTCGGTGAAAACCAAACATATCAGCACAAACACCTGATACCGACTGTTGAGCTCAGAGGTGAATGGAGGATGATTTGAGCTTGTTTTGCAGCCACAGAACCTGCACTGACATAAACTCCTCTGGAAATCAAATGTAGAGTCAAATGTAAAGCAATTTGTCCAACAGCTAAAATTAGGCTGAAACTTGATAATAAAACAGAAATGTTTTCCCAAAAATAGCAGCAAATCTACAACAGAATGACTGAAAAAGAAAAAAAAATTATGGTGTTGAAGTGACTCAAAGTCCAGACCTCAACCTGATTGGAATATTATGGTGGGACCTCAGGAAAGCTGCAATCATCAAAGAACTAAATCAACGTTGTAAAGAGGAGTGGGCCAAAATTCCTCCACAGTGCTGAGAAAGATTGATAAGGTTTTACAGAAAACAATTAACTCCAGTTATAGCAGCTAAATGAGGCTCTACAAGCTACTGAATCGTAGGTTAGACTTGGTTTTTCACACCGCTTTTTGCCGTAGTTTTCAGTGATACGGTGTAATATGCCATTTTAACTATTCCTAAACATTATCATTTCATAAATCACATCCTAATAAATCAAATTGTATAACAGTGAGAAGGTATGTGTTGAAGATGGGGTTAAACTGTGAGACCACAGCCACACATCACTGAGAGGACCAGCTGCTACTGACAATTAAATTAACATCTGGTAATCCAACAAAGAAATTTCACACTGGACAACTTCACAGCATATCGCCACATTTTTACTCACTTGTAGGATGTTTACTTCCTGCAACATATAAATCTCTTATCCTTTCATTTAACATGCATACTATAAAACCGAACAAAGTGATTTGCGTGACCTTTTAAACCGTGTATTTCATACACCATGTCCTTCATAATGGGAGCTTAGACAGCGTTTTACACACACCTTCATTATCGGTCAGTCAGCGTCAAAAAATAACTGTAATAAATATGTTTAGATTAATAAATAGGGGTTTTTCATTTGAATAAAAATATAAAGATTCAGCTGATTTAAGCGATCTTTTAGACAAGACTTCTCATGTGTAGTGTTAAAGACTTTGCACTCAGTTGGATAGTGTTAAAATTTCTGATTCTATCTGGTCAAACTAAGGTTTTACAGTTTAGGTAGTTCCTAGTGTGAGTTATCTTTAATTAAAAGTTCAGATATTGCTTCAAACCCTTTAAAAATGTATGAAATGTCTCGCCTGCATATTATACAGTGTTTGTCTCCATAATCTCATACATCCATCAGGGACATAAACACACCAAAAAACTAGAGATTAATGGGGGGGAAATAGCCCTAATGAATGGAATTATGACTGGGTGGCACATCATGGAAGTAGACCTTATAACATATAAATGATATAGTAAAAATGGTGACAACTGCCTGGATGTGCACCAGACCGTTGAGCTTATCCTGTTCCTGGCAGAGAATCACCTCTGTGGGCTTCTCCCAGCAGCAACGTCAAGCTCCTGCTTGAACCCGCCCCCTTTTTTTTGTTTCCATCATGCTGTTGAGCATTTTTGATTTTGTTTTAAAGTGCAGTCCAGATGCAGGTGACTAAAAGACAGGAGTCAAATTACACAGGAAAAGAAAGAGAGATGAAGCACAGATAAAAGCCAGACGTTCAAAGGATTGGCACATACGTCAGAGAGACGGCCGGAGGGGGGTGGGGGGCACAGGACAGGGTTGAGATGGAAGGAGTCCGAGTTTGTTTTGTTAAAAAGTAAAAAAAAAAAAAAACTATAATTTTCCCTTTTCAGTCTTCTCCCACATCACTCCCTGGACTGGTAGAAGAGGATGTATCCCGACTCAGAGTTCTTGGAAATGTCTGAGGTAAGCCCGTAAAACTCCTCGATGGCCTGGGCGTCGATTTTCTGCACAACAGAGGTCAGATTAGGTTTACTGATATTAGTGGAAGTAAAGGATGTACAAACAGATGAGTCAAAAAACCACAGCGGGCTGAGTGACCCACCTCCACAATGTCATCATCAAACAGCAGCCAGAAACCATGACTCTTCACGATGGTGATGTAATGACCTCTGTTTGGACCACTGGGGAAAACAAGAGACAAACAATGGCTCTATTGTACAAATCAAGAGAACACCCATGCTCTATGCTTCCTGTCAAAAGAAATGCAGAATCTAGTTTACATAAATACAACTACTGACCTCACGGCAGACGGTACTTTTGGTCTGGGAAATAAGGATCGCATTAGGCACTAAAAACATAGTTACATTATTTTTGCAGTTCTGAGCAAAAATGCAGCAACTCCTTGATAAGAATCAGGAAATTAAACAATCTTAAAAGTGAGTCTGAGCTCATCTTTGAGCTTGTTTGCGTGCATCTTGGGTGATCCGATCATCAGTAAACAGTGTTGCACCAAGAACAACCTGAGGATGCATTCAGATCCGATCAGTGGGGCCACATTTTGAGGAAACATTTATTTACATTTTTATTTATAATTTTACTATAAGTTTGACTCAAAAAAACATATGAAGCATGTTAATGTCTGAATAATGATGTAGTTCGGGTCACTGTTTATATTTGTGATTTTAGAGAAACATCAGCTGATGTCATGTTGATGCTGCTCTGTTGACAAGTGGCTGTGTGATGCAGACAGGACACTAAATTAAAACCCACCAAATTCATTTTGGCCAGTATTAATGAAGACTTATTCACCAGTTTGGCAGGTGATGAATGAAGTGGATTATTGTGATTATTTATCCTGGAGGTGCCATCATTACATTTACCATAAACACTGACCCATGATAATACATCCACTGAGTGTGTGCTTACTTTAGTGTGTGTGATGTTTCTTATAAGCTACTACTTGTACAAAGTGAAGCTGAATGAGGAATGAAATTACACAAAGCCACATGTAGAAGAAAAAAAACATGTGGTGGTGGCTGGATGGTGGAAAGAACAAGGTTGGTTACAAGGGAAGAAAGGAGGTGACACAAAAAGAGGACGCCAACTGAGGTTGGATCACAGGTGGTTTGTCAGGATGCAAACAGGGAAGTGCTGTACTGTCAGGTACATGGAGCTGTTCAACTGTGATCCTGGGTGCACGTTAGCACCAAACATGATACGCTATTTGTGTTATATTAGGCTAACCAGCTGCTGGTAGAGGTTTGTGTGTTACACCTAAACATAAGAAAAGTATAATTTCAAACACAGCAAACTGCACTTTTAATAGTATAAAGTGAGGAGTAATGGGACTGAACTCAACAGACAGAGAAGTTTTAGAGAATTAACTTTCCATTTCTAGTTAAATCAGGGTGGGGGAAAGTCATCTTTTAGATGCATCGCATGCATCCACATGGTATTCACCACTGGACAGCTGAGACTCTTGAGATGTGAATGATGTATACCATTCCAAGCTACAATCGTAATTCTACATTCAGTAAACACTTATTTTTGACCAGTCGCCAACACAATGTATCTTTGAATCCATACTGTACTTCAGTAACAGATGATACTGCAACCAAAACGCTTCTGTTACATCAGCAAAGGTCCAGTAAAAGTAGTTGGCCCATAATTTTTATCCACACAAACCTGTTTTAGGGGAAAACTGCGGGATTTTAAGGTATTAAATGCTAGTGTGGAAGTACCTCAGCTTATATGGGTTCACACCCGTCCTTCCAATTCAAATCCCACTTTGTTTGCTCGGAAAGGCCGGTTCATTTGGGAGGTGTGAATGCGCAAACTAACTCAGATGTAGATTTAAGAATGGAACTCTGGTCCACCTACAAACATAGATCTCAGTTTGCTTCAAGTGAACCAAATACAGGAAGCAGAATACAACGCAAAGGTCATTGTGGGTAAACACAACCAAAACAACTGCTCGAGTAGGAAGATAAACAGCTCTAGATGAGAGAAATGCAGCTCGGTCAGATGTAGAAGAACACGGTAAAAGTGCTGACAGAAATATGATCAACTTATGACAGCTACAATGTGATGCAGCGCCATGTTATATCGGATGTGGTGACAGAAGTTTTCCTGCATTAACCAACAGATGAACAAAAATTCTTCACTATTTAATACATAATCGCATCACAGCCATTTGAATTGTGATTGAATAGTTAAGTGTCGGATGATTCCCATCCCTAGAATCAAGAAGAATAGAAGTGTGAGCTGTTAAGCAGAATACTCTACCTTCCACAGTGGACCACCACCGCCACCAAGTCGTACATGCGATCCAGGTTGACTGCATCCCCAGACGTGTTAAACAGGCGCAGTTCGAGGGGGAAAACCACCCGGTAGGATAGCTTGGTGTAGCGATGCAGCTGCTCCATGTACTTAAACCTCTTGAGGTGGAGCGCCAGGATCATAGGAAGCTTCTTCACGCGCATCCTGCGGAGAAGCAAGCAAGCTTAGAAAAGTGTCACAAACATCCCAGCTGGGATGAAATTCTGCTGTTCACTGACCGTTTCTGTGCTTCTTGCTTGCTGCAGCATGTTTCACAGTAGTATTTGTATTCACTGCACAAAGTCTCTGTGTTACTGAAGTCCCTGGAGGAAAGAAGATGCCACAGGAGGCTCAGTTGTATACTCTTGCTCAGAACAAAGGGAATACATCAGCCTCTTTGGCTGTGACTCAATCTATAATGAGCTAAAACTACCTGAGACAGTGTGTTATTGATGTGTTCTGCTCCACATCCACAGAAAGATCCAGGAAGTCCTCATCTTTGCTGCTTACCTGTAAGACACCCAGATGTCATTTTCTTTGAGTCAGTGAGGAGAAGCCCGCTACGCTGCGGGAACATCCACCCGCCCACACCTACGCTTATGTGTGTAAACCCACTCCGCCAGTCTTTGAAATGCTTATTTAACAGAGAAGCTTTTGTCTTTGCACACTGCAGCGTCTTTGATGTTTACAGGGGTTGTTCAGGGCAACCCGTCCCACTCCCCGTCATTAGGAGTGCGAGGACAAAGGCTGCAGCAGCCCTGACGTACGCTGGGTGGTTAGAGCTGGCCCCTGCTGTCTCACTGGACTTTTCTTCTTTTTCTTTCTCTCTCTCTATAGTCCTCCTTTTTTTAGATTCAGGAGAGGTCTCTCATTTAGGCTGACAGGGACAGACTAAACAAACAATCACAAAAAAAAAAAAAAAGAAAAAACAATAGTCTAAATAACTTCAAACACACACATAAAATCCAACCCAGCTTAGCATCACACACCGTTTCACAGTTGAGGCAGCGCGTCTCATTGGTCAGTGTGCCTTGGAAGATGTCGTGAACCCATGTGGGCTCTGCCTTGTTCTCAATCTCGCTCTCAGCGGTGACAGCGGTGCCGTTGTTCTTGAGACGGCCGTTCTGCTTTTCCTGCTTCTTCTCCTCTTGCAGGATATCGGCCACCGTGTTCAGCAGGTAGTTGAGAAATTCGTGGGCGTCCTGTTGCATGTAGTTGTCAAACAGATCTGGAGATGAAGAAAATGAAGAGAACTCACATAGAAGTACAGCTGTTCTATTCTATTCTACAGAAATTTAGCAGATGCTTTTCTACAAAGCGACTTAGATCTGGGAGTAAGAACACAAGCGAGAAATCAAGCAGGGGACATCATAGTTAAGTGGTAGTCAGACTGCTGTGAGTCCAGTAGGACACAGGTACTGTCGTATAGTGCTTGAGGCAGTACGTTTTTTTCCCCTCCCTACAATAGTCATTTCTTTAATTACGAGATCACAAGTTCATCACACAAAATCATCTTGGGCGTAAGTGCACGCAGCTTCTTCAGGGCTGAGTTGTGCCAAAGAGTTGGACAAATCTTTAACTCATTTTGATGAGTAGAAGAGTGTGGAAATGCTCCTTAAACAACTGAGTCTTTAGCTTGTTCTTAAAAGTGGATAAGGACTCTGCGGATCGGACAGAGTTTGGTAGATAGTTCTACCACCGAGAAACAACGGAGGAAAAGAGTTTAGCTACTGATTTTGCACCATGTTGTGGTGGGAGCACTAGGTGTCTTTCGCGGGCAGAGCATAACTTTAGAGAGGGAGTGTAGCTCTGAATTAAGGAGTGGAGATAGACAGAAGCAGTTTGGCTTATTGTTTTGGAAGCAGGAAGCATAGCTTTGAATTTGATGAGCACTGTAACTGGAAGCCAGCGAAGAGCAATTAGCAGCAGAGTGACATGAGCTTATTTGGGCTGGTTGAAGACCAGATGTGTGGCTGCATTCTGGATCATCTGCAGAGGTTTAACTGAGCATGCAGGCAGGCCAGCCAGTAAGGAGTTGCAGCAGTCAATTCGTAAAATGACCAGAGCCTGGACCAGGAGCTGTGCCGTGTGTTCAGTCAGATAGGGTCTGATCCTCCTGATGTTGTACAGAGCAAATTGGCAAGACCAGGCAAACAATGCAACATGGTCCATAAAGATCAGCTGGTTGTCTACCATGACACCATGATTCCTGGTAGAAGACGTAGACACTAGAGTCATAGAGCTGAAATGCACGCTTATGTGTGGAGGTAAGGAAGGATTGGCTGGACAGACAATAAGCTCGGTCTTGGATAGATTTAGCTGAAGGTGGCGATCCTTCATCCATGTGGAGATATTAGCAAGGCATGCTGATATTCGCACTGAGACGGTTGTGTCATCAGGTGGGCAGGAAAGGAAAAGCTGAGTGTTGTCTGCAGTGGTAGGAGAAGCCATGAGAGCTAATGACTGCACTGAGTGAGGAGGTGTATAGGGAAAAGAGATAAGGGCCAAGCACAGAGTCCTGAGGGACCCCTGTTGTCAGCCCATGTGAGCTGGCCATTTCCCCTCGCCAGGATACTCTGAAGGATCTTCCTGTGAGGTAGGACACCACAAGAGGACAGATCCTGAGATGCCAAGCTCCAAGAGTGTGTAGAGGAGGATCTGATGGTTGACCTTGTCAAAGGCAGCAGACAGGTCCAGCAGTATAAGGATTGAGGATTGACCAGCGTATCTGGCAAGCCGTAGGGAATCAGTAACTGACAGGAGAGCAGTTTCAATAGAGCAGCTTTGCCTATAGCCAGATTGATATGGATCAAACAGGTTGTTGTCATGGAGAAACTCAGAGACCTGACTGAAGACAGCATGCTCTAGTAGTTTAGACATGAATGGAAGCAGCCGGTGGTTTCCAACCTGGGCTGGGTTGGGTGTGGGTTTCTTCAGCAGCGGGGTAACCCGAGCTTGCTTGAGGGAAAGACACCGGATTTAAGAGAGGAGTTGATAATATGGGTTACTGCAGATTTGATTGTAGGTAGAATGGTCTGCAGGATGTCGGTAGGAACAGGATCAAGAGGACAGGACGTGGGTTTTGAGTTGACTAGAAATTTAAAAACTTTGTCCTATTTAGAGAGCGTAAAGAGTAGAGTGAGGCCCCAAGATCCTGTCTTGGGTCGGGCTGAGTTGGTCAGGCTCAGTGAATTGGTTACTGATGGTAGCAACCTTTTCAGTGAAGCAGGAAGCAAACATTTCTGCAGTCAACACACTGGTTGGCTGAGCAGGTGGTGGAGATAGAAGAGAGTTAAATACCATGAACAGCTGTGTATTGGGAGTGTTGTGGAAATCATTTGATAGGGCAAAAAAACAAAACAAAAAAAAAAAAAAAAAAAAACTTTCACATGTCCAGTAAATATAAAACTACAGCCAGCCGCCACAGGGACTGGGAACTGAGGGAGAAAAGCCAGTTGGCTTATAGTTACAACAAAATAAGAGAAAATATTAACTTCTTTTCAGAAATTAAATGCAAGCACTGTAAAGTTACTGTATTATTTATTGTCAGACAGAACCAAGCTAAACCAGGTCCATCTATCTTAATTTCAAACTAAGAGTCCCAAATAGGAATCTACAAGTCCCAAGTGGAAAAAAAACATTTATAAGAAGTCCTGTTTCTGACTAAATAGAATAAATAGTTCACCCTCAAGCTTAACTTCAAAATCCAACATGGCCGATCCATGCAAAGGTGGCGATAGCTGCAGTTGGTTTTAATACCCTGTCAGGTTTCTCATGAAATAAGTCAGACTCAGTACGGTCTGGCTGTGAACGAATCGCTGCACCGTTTGTTTACCAAAAATAAGCTTACATAGCCAATAACAGCTGGTCCAGTCAGTGAGCAACAATAAGCAAGTCCTGCTGATTTTCTGTCTGTAACATCATCATCACCTTGGGTGTGATGTCATTCCCAGCTACGAGTACTGACGTCTGACATAAATTAAACATAGCACATCAGGTTAATGGCTACACTGTATATAAAAGTCTGTTAACACTGGATGCTATCTTTTTATCTGCATTAAATGGACATATGTGATCTGATTTTTATCTGTCACATGTGCAGACATGCACAGTCTCCTGGGAGATTTTCAAACTAGTCCTCCTCCTCAGGTCTGGGATCTAACTGGTCCACTCAGAATGGGGGAATTTCTCTCAGGTGATCTTTGGGATGCATGTCTCATATTGGCCAGCGTCCTTTTATTTACCAAAAAGCTCCATTAGTGGTAGACTCCAGGTGTATAAGCCCAGGGATGAAATGACACAGAAAGCTCACGTTTCATTTCAGCCATTTGTCTTATGGTTTTAATACAATAAGGCTGCAGAGAGGATTGCCTTTATGGAAACCCTCCATTGTTACATCACGTTTCACTGCTTCAACTGGTTGTGAAGCTCATCAGGTTACATCCAATGTAATTTAACTGTTCATTAGCCCTTAATGCTGCTAGGAAATTGAGAAAAAATATGAGATGTTACAGAAAAATCTATTTATCTGGTCATTCCAGGTTGCAGGTTTGTTAAATCCAGACTTTTAAGATAAATATTTGCATAAAAGCAGGTCATATACTGTACATTTATTTTTGCATGCTACTTTAATAATGCCCACATAAATTCAGACAGCATTTCCTATAATAGCCAGAGAACTGACAGTGTAAACAACTTTTGTTTTGACAGATCTGTATGTGAAAGATGGAAAATGAGAACTGGTGGTGGTGGGGAGCAGAAGACAGAAAGAAAAAGAGAGGGAAGGGAAAAAAAAGGTTCAGAGATGAGGCAGCTGACCAAAGCTGGCTCCCAACAGAGATGGCATTGTTCATTCGCATAAAGAGCTTCCTCAATATGGACAGCAGAGAACAGTCAGCCCTTCTGTCAGCCCCACTCTGAGTGACCTTACCACCAACATGCACCTGCCCTTCACCTCAAGCATTCACCGCATCAGAGTCAATGATGCTCTCAACACACAAAACAAACCTGCAAATCTCAGCTTGCTTGCGAGCAACAATGCAAATGACTAAATTTACTAACAGCTGCAGCAAGATCTTGCAACTAGTAACCCAAAGTATGTTTCAGTGCTTGTCTGTCTAATTCATTGCCATTTCCTATAATCAGATTGCGCCCTCTTACCGTTCTCCTTCCGAAGCCGGGAGATGAACTTCTTGGGCGGGATGACGCCCACTTTCTTCTTCTGTGTGGCGATGGAGTGAAACAGGTCAGCCAGGCATGTGAGCAGGTTCTCCTTCTTCTTCTGCTGGGCTTTGTAAGCCAGGACGTTCTCCCGGAAAGGCCGGCAGAAGTAGAGAGCCTGCAGCACTGAGTTGCAGTAACATGTGTTTCCAAACTGGGGTAGGAAGCGACACACAAACAAAGATTGGGACAAATAAAGAGAAACTATTAAAAATAAGAGCTAAAACAGAATATCTGGGAAAATATCAAGAGTTTTCTTGTTTTGATCCATTTGGGACTCATATTGTGGGGAGATGTGTGTATTTATGCCTCATTAAAAAAAGAAAATTAAAAAAGTAGAACATCCCTTGACTCACAAACAGCAGTGTTGCCTTCATTACCAGCTTTCCAGAAGCAGACATGACTCACCTCTGTCCCGTGGCTCTTTGTTTTGAAAATGATACCATAGTTGTTTGGCCATGACTGCTGTTTATGAACGAGAGGATTTAGTGCTACTCACATTGACCAATCCAAAGTAGTGTTCATTGATTGGGAATTGCTCCGGGCCGATGTCTTTCTCCAGAGCAGAGGCATTGGTGCCCTGAGAGAACAAAACATGAGAAATGCTGTCAAGATCATTGCTGCACCTTGTGTGGCACTTCAGTTATTTCTGTTGGAGCGAAGTTTGATTTAAGCACCTTCATGCAGTCAACAAGCACCTGTTGAGGCTTTAAAGCTGCAGCAGTGAGATGAGCCCCTTTTCTAACAGTGTATCTGACATAAAAATGCTTCTCTTTGCCAAATTTCAAAAGGCTCAGTTTCCCAAAGGATGTACAAAACACATCCTGTCAATACAGGAAATGGACACCGTCTAAAGAGGTAGAGCCATGTCAAAAGTCAGGAGTGTTTAGCTCCTGATTGCTGAGACAGAGCACTTATCTCTTGTCAGGGGCTTCTCACTTGTCTGAGCTCAAAGCTTTTCCAAAATGAACCACTGCTTTGTTGAGCGAACACAGGGGACAATTTAGATAGGGGAAGACTTTGACTTTTTAATGGCTGTCATTTCTGTCTGTCACAGCACAGTCTGAATACCCTTTTGTCTGATCAACTGCTTCTGGTCTGAGATACTGCAGATAGCTTAATAACTACTGCAGATTCAGGGAAATCATCACTGAAATGAACCTGATATCTGATCCAAATCTAGACATAACCTTTATAATGGGATGGATGGAAGATCCATGCAACTCCTGACTGACTCCTGATGCCACATTTCAGCATTTAGCCTCAATATCAGCAGCAAGTGGTGGCATTATTCTCACACCTTTGCTGTAACATTTGCTTTGCATTGTGATCTTTGCATGCAGAAAGCAATTTTGGTTGGATGTGGTGGCAAGTCCCAAACAATATATTGCATAAAAAGTGATTCCCTAATTATGTTTTTTAAATAAAAGAAGGGAAAAAACCCTTAAACTCTTGTAAGTTCAGTCATTTCTCTTTTACCCACTTTTCTCTTTTACTTTTACTCTTTTTGCCCAGTCCATGCACAAGTAGACTGCTCAAAGTTGGTGTCTAGCATAAAAATGCATCTCTGTATGCAAACATGCACATCATCTCTCTCTGTCAGAGGACCAAAATCCCACATGGATCCTGTCTTGCAAACTTGCACCCTCCTGCTTTGTGCAGGGACCAACCCATTAGCCATAATTATCATCAAAACTATACATGATGTGGTTTCCCACCAGTAGGAATGAGGCATGTTAGCTGAGTGGGCACTAACAGTGTTGCCCAGGACACATTAGGGTTCAAACTAATGAAACAATGTGTCCTTATGCAGCCCAGGATACTCAAAGGACAATCTGAAATATCACATCCTGATGTGTTTTGAGTGCATATGCTCAATTCTGAACCACCCTTGTTTCTTTCCATATTGTCAAAAAAGTGTGAATTAGGTGCAAAAAATATATTTAGATTTTTCCGAGCATACATACTGTGTCAAGACTTTTGTACAGTAGAGGTCATGTGTGACTGAAAACATCAATTACTGAAGATACAATGCATTAAAATGATGCAGAAGTTATTTGCATCATCGTAAAAGTGAATTAGGGTGCAGTTGTGACAACTGGCATACAAATCTCCTGCCTAGCAGTCATTTATATATCATAAGCTGAATACATTGTACTGGCAGAAAGGTGGATTTCTACTTAGCTTCAATCTTGTGCTGAAATATGTTCATGTTATTGTTTGTATTTTAAACAAGACAGCATGCCATGCAGCCAACTGAAGGCACTTTCCATACGATAAAGCAATAGCTGTCACAGATTTGTCTTTTTAGATATGAGACAGTATCAAGCAACAGTTAAACTGACATTTGTTTGAAAGGCTTCATTTTCACAAAATAGATGAAAAATGCATCACATATAACGTCATGCAGGGATACAGCACAAAGCCACAGTGCAGTAAAGCAGGCTTTGGACATCAGATTCTAAATAAAGCAAGGGCCACTGGCATTAAGTCTGTTCTTTCCCACTCTTCACTGCCCCTGAACACAACGTAAACACAGATTAGTGCAGATTCCTGCTCTCTGCAGCAGCACTGCATTATGCAACCAGGACAATCTGTCACGGGTAATGCTGCTGCTTCGGCCCCCTGTCAATCACAGGTGACAGCTATACAAATTGTCCATTGTGTCCTCTCGCTGGGTTGCAATGCGATGTGAAAGCTGATGGGGAGGAACAGCATAACACACTAATCTGACGGGCCTGTCTGAGCACAAAGACTGTTAAACTGGGAAGTGATCACCACTGGGCTCATTGTGCATCCCCATCATGTGGAGTCTGGGTGCAGGTGGGAGGCGACTCAACCGCGAACATCATCACACCTTGTTCAACACAGTGGCTGCAGGCAAATCAATTGCAAGGCGGATAAGCAGAGAGATACTCACCATATTACAAATGGAGGCGATGTTTCTGACAGTCATTTAGTTTACAGTGTCCCCCTTGCAGCCATCTTCATAAAATAAACAGAGCAAGGCGACGCTAAGAAATTAGTTAATTCGCAGACACGGCTGGAGGCCAGACTGCAACCCCAGGCGTCAGAGAGCAGGCAGAGACACACGGAGCACCATGCAGCCGGGCCAGCGCGGAGCCGAGGAGGGAGGGGGGTCACGCTGCGCTCAGTGTCGATACGGCTTCATCCTCGCGCACATGTTGAAAACAACACAATTAGAAACTGTCAGTGCATAAGAGAGATGAGGACAAACGAAGTTACAGGCAGCAGGTTGCTAGCAACGACCAGGAAACAATCCTGCTTTGAGGAAATGCTTTAGTCCCGCCTACTTGAGGAAGTATCAAGAGGTGATTGGTCCAGATTTACCAGTTTGATTGACAGAACAAGTTGGCCAATCACAAACCTGCACGGTGAAGTTTAATTGAGCTGCAACCAATCATTAAGAATTTGAAGCAATGCATCGAGGGAGATGTGGTTGAGTTTTGAGAAATAGTTTTCTTTTGGGACAGTGTAGGTTTAAGGGAAAGTGAATCCTGCCACTGTGATGAAAGAAATAAAACAAGGTAAAAAGATTAATTTTATATCAAAAGTTTGGCACAACAATTTTAAACTTATTTTACTTTCCTAGTTTTACCCAAAATAGGCTACAAAAGAGTATTTCTCACTTCAAAAAACAAAAAAACTAGAGGAAAACGTTTTAAAGAGATTTCATTTTTTGAAAATTAAAATGGCTGAGCATATAGTCAAAATGTTGAGAACAAAGTTAAAATACTATTAAAACTTAAATCTGTGTTCCTTAAAGGTGCAGCTTATAACCAAATCACAGGTCAATGACAAAAAAATTAGCAACTGTGTTTCTATCTGTATCCAATTACTTAACTAGAATTACTATGCTTGTATTCTCTTGGAATGAGCAATTTATATCTGCCATGGGTCCACATACAAAAAAGCTGTCTTATTTGTGACACCATTTTTACTACGGTGTCTCAAACGAGTATGAGTACACAACTCATACTTATATGAATCAAGAACCCTCTGAGCTTTTAAATTGCAGTACCAACTTTGTCCGATAGCTGCTAGAGCACCGTTTAGAATAACACTTTTAAAAGGACCATAGAAGACAGTAGACATGTGGTGCAGTCATTGCTGCACCCAAGGTCACCAAATCAACTCAGATTAAAATATGCTTCTCTAAAAGAAGTTTGGCCACTGATGGCCACCATCCATTCACAATTGTGCTTGGCCTTTGAATTTCTATGCCCATCTTTACCACTAGATGTCAGTAATTTGTACATGCTGTACCTTTAAAATTCACACCTGCAGGATAAAACTTGTTTGCCTGCCTTGTTCTACGTTGTGATAGAACAAATAGTCTCTGTATTGCATGCAGGTGTAACCACTTGTGGCGTAGTGGAGTGATGAGTGATATTGTCAAGAAATGGAGATGAAAGACTAAAGTTACTAATGCTTTATTTAAAATGGAGACTTTGACAGACATCGCTACCTGGGGTGTTAGGCCCCAGGAACTAGTAGGACGCGGGCTTGAGCCTGTTGAATCAGCAGAGACGTGGAGTGCAATTAAATGTTTAATACAAAAGAATCTTTAAAATTGAAATTATACAATTAAAATATTCAAGCTAAACACAATGACTAAAGCTAAGTAGCTAAACAATAAGACTAGTTGAGGCCACAAGGAGAGGGCAGCCTACAGGGGGAAGTGCCCAGGTGTGCCACCACTCAACTCGTGAAAACAAACGCCACCAACTTAAAATGTGGAGCCCTCATTTACCAAACACACCAAACCATGTACAAAGTGGGGATCCCCAACCACAAGTGCCTAGCTCATCCACCTTATGGCTCCCAGCAGTCTAAAAAAGGAAAACACTAGTTAAAACCACAACAAAATAAATAAATCCAACTTAAATCAACTTATACAGAAAAAGAAAACTACTATAAACTAAACAATTCTAACAAATGAAAACAAAACCAAATAACCAATACAAACAAAAAGCAGCAGAAAACAGCAGCAGGTAACCTGCAAGTAAAAAGCAACAAATTAGTGCAAATCCCAAAAGGTTGCTTTTATAAATATTGCCTGCCACCCTACTCACCACCCTTAGAGGCAAAACGAGACAAGCCAGGGAGCCAAAAGGCAGCCACCACCACCAACAGCAATTACAGGGAGCAGAGGGAGAAAAGAGGTCAACAGGTGCCTTATATGCTGCTGCTCTAATTAGGGGGAGGAGCCTGTTCTTGAGCTACATGCAGGAGGTCATGTGCTCACCACTACACACTCATCTTTTCTTCATTGGATATTTTAGCTTGCAGGGATGAAACTACTTCTTCCAAATTTGCGTGGTACCCTTTTCTAAACAGACACAACTTTTGTGTTTTGTGCTAAAATAATAATAATTCCCTTGTTTCTAAAATCTCTTCTGAAGTAATCCTTACCAGTGTCATCTGGTAAGTTATACAAGGGATTTTGTAGCCAAAATTGTAGGTCTATGCACTGACTTAATTTTATATCAATGGTTTTACATTAGCCTTACATTGCTGAGTTGATTCTGAATATTTCTATCTATCTATCTATCTATCTATCTATCTATCTATCTATCTATCTATCTATCTATCTATCTATCTATCTATCTATCTATCTATCTATCTATCTATCTACCTATCTATCTACCTACCTACCTACCTACCTACCTACCTACTATTTAGTTGTAGATTTGCTGCGGTTTAGGATCATTGTCCTGTTTCACAATTACAGCCAGGTTCGGGACTTTATTATCATTTCCACTGCTGTTTCCAAACAAGCAAATGTTCGTTATTAGTTCAAGTGCAGTAATATTAAATTTTTTTTAAAAAGAAGAGAGAGAAAGACACAAGATAGCACAATCAAATAATCAAATCAGTCATAAATAAAATAAATACAATGATAAATGCATAAAGACAAGGATATAAATGCATAATAATACATCTTACTAGTGGGGGGAAATAGATTGCGCTTGGGAGAATCTGTGTAGCCCTGCAGGTGATGCTTCTGTACCTCTATAGGGGGGATGAATGTGGTGGAAGGAGTTCTTGATTATTGAAGTTCTAAAGATGCAGTACCAAGCATAGCTTTAACATTTAGAACTATGGCCTCACCTTTAACTAAAAAAATTGGTATTCAAAGGAGTTCAGGGTCGACTCAATGGCTGCAAAACAAGCCCAAATCATCTTTTCCATCCCTCAGTGTATGTCTGGTTATACTATCATGAACTTTAACACCCTGTTGTGTGAAGAGTCTAAAAGCGGATTTATGCTTGCGTGGTGTCTGCGTGCAGTTCTTTTGATGGTTCACTTCAGTTCGGTAGGTATTTTCTGTTTTAAAACAACAATGGCATTCAGTATGGTTCAGTGTCTTTATTAGCTTTTGGAAGAAAACCAAGAAATAATTCTATCAGCCTCTCATCAGCTTGATCTACTGGTTATTGTTTTTAAAACCAGTGGTTACCACACAAATTCAGCGAGAATCCAGATATCCAGCAACTTGCAATCCCAAACGGACCAATAACAGTGAAGTACCTCCGCGTATTCGTCTCCGTAGCAGGGGTGCACCAGGTCTGGAGGAGGTGTGCATTGAGTCTCTGTGGAGGTACGCCAAGCCTGCAGCGTTACCATAAATCCGCCTTAAGATGTTATTATCATTATTATTTTGTTCTGATTTTTAAAATCTTAGAACTGAAAGAGGATATAATTCTCCTTTTACCATTAATATATTTATTCTTAATAAATACTTAATAAGTAAATTGAATCCAGTATATAAACAATTTAAATAAAATAATGATTGAAATGCTCAAACTCCATAAACCAGGGTCGTTATACTGCCCACAATTCAACTCTTTCAGCTCATCCTTACTACTCCCAGTTACTTCAATTTAGGGTTAATGAAGCTGGGGAAAAGCAGTCCTGATGACATCAGAAGGATGTTTTTATTTCCATTTTCTACTTTAAAGTTTAAAAGAATTTGCAGTATGTTCCTTTAATGCCTCCAGACAAGCCTCAGGACGAATGTGGGACCCAGGCCACCATTCTTCTGCTTGATGCCTTTCTGCATACTTAATTACAAACCATTTCATTTGCAGGTATTCTGCACTCTAACCACCAATTATCTGAGCAGTAGGAAGAGGGAGGACATTATAAGGTGAGTGTCCTCTCTGCAGGGCCCTGCAGGAATCCTGGGCCCTGAGGACGCTCTCATTCATGACCAGCTTTGTTTGTGCTTTCACAACATTCCTCTGACAATTATCCTCTTAGCATTTAAATGTGAACAAAAAAGAAGGTAAGAAGGAAAACAACAAATAATTATGATGGACAAACTTCAAAAGGAATGGGAAAGGAGAAAGGGATAAAAGTATTCACAGAAAAACAAATAAGAGAATAATTAGGTTGCCAGTTTGGGCTGTGGAGGAAGGGAGAGCCTCATTGTTGATCTGACAGCCAAGCTGCTTTTGGGAAAGTTACTTATTGGTGTGCCGTCATGTTTATTTATGAATACTTTAATGGGCAGAGAAACTATTACATGTAGCAGAAGCTCGAGGGCTCTTGACAAAAAACATTCCCAGACTTACTTTCTATTTCAGTCCAGTTGGTATTAATAGGATTGAAGGGGTGCAGATGCTCCCTTCCTGACTCACGCTGCTTTTATTATCAGTGACACTGCTTCTCATATGCGCACTCTGAATGAAAAGATAATGTAATCACTACAAAAACAGGTAAAAAAAAGGAAAATGCAGTACCTGTTCTAGATGGCTGATAAGGCCTAAGATATTAAGATAATGCACTTTTTGTGTTTATTTGGAGTTTTCTTCTTAATATTTGAATGAAATTGATGATGCATGTTTTCACCAGCTACCACATAAACCTTATTAGACCTTCTTTGCTCACCTCTTGTGAGACCAGGAGGACCATCTCAAATAATTTTGAACTGGACACAGAAAAATAAATACACAGGGAGGGCGGGAAGAGTCCTTAGCTCAGAAAATGCTTTCAGTAAATGGGGGTGGCTACACTACTAACAGCGTCGATGGCCTTCCTGTTGTTCAGCTGCTACAAAGACAGGCAAATGAATTATGCAAAAATTTCGTGCCGCAGAGAAAATAATCCCCCAGATTTGACTATATGATTCACAGCAGTCTTGTGATATTTGGCACAAACATAAGGGAGAGGAATATTTTATTCCGACTGCTCTGTAGGAGTTTTCTTGCCACAGAGAGGCAATTCCTCCCAACTGTATCAGTACTAATGTACTTCATGGTCCAGGGACTGGGAGTCTTGTGATAGCTGCAAGGAGTCAGTTTCTGAACAAATGCAATAACTCATTTATTGATGATGTGGTGACGGCTGGCTCATGCAATTATATCACAGTTTTTTATGCATTATGCATGTAGACCAGTGATGCTTTTTGCACCAATGACCTCTCTAGTATGTGTTCACCTTTCTAAAGAGATGTTTATGTGCTGTAATGTGCTTCTCAAAGCTGATATTTCTATCATCAAATCTCACCAAAAAACTGTCCCATTTTCACTTGCTGATGAAATTCAAGGATCCCTTTGTGTGTTGAGAACACCAACAATCCTTTGCACCCAGACATAGGATGGAAATATGTTGGAGTAATATGAACTCATTTAAAGTTTTTCAGCTGCAAGATGTTTCTGTCCCCCGTTTGTTAAGACTGGGGAACAAAATGTGGGTTAAAATAAATTTTCCAGGTTTAAATGAAAACTTGCAGGCTAGTTTGGCTGGTGAGCAAATCCATCCATCCATTATCTTGACCGCTTATTCCATTACGGGTCCCGAGTGAGTTGGAGCCTATCCCAGCATTTTAACAGGTGAGAGGCAGGGTACACCCTGGACAGGTCACCAGTCTGTCGCAGGGCCAACACAGATAGACAAACAACCATTCACACACACACACTCTCTCCTAGGGAGAATTTAGAATAACCAATTAACCTATCATGCATGTCTTTGGACGGTGGGAGGAAGCCGGAGAACCCGGAGAGAACCCACGCATACACGGGGAGAACATGCAAACTCCCCACAGAAAGGCCACCGCCCTCAAGGTTCGAACCTCCCCCGCCAAGATTTGAACCTGCGACCTTCTTGCAAACAGCAAAGCTGGCAAGTCCATCTTTGAACCTTTCAATTGCTGTGTAGTTCCTGTCAATTATATAATTATATATGGTGAGCATTTTTTTTTTGTCCTGGCAGAACTATCACTACATTTCCCATGAACACTATTCTGTGATGTTTCATGCATCCATTGGCTGAATGCTTACTTTAGCCTGGTGTCATTTATAAGCTACTGCCTGAAGGAAATGCATCTGAATGAGGAGGAGCCAACTTTACACTTATATAAAATTTAAGTGATGTGTAGAACAAAAAAACAAAAATATGGCTGTGGTTGGATGGTGGAAAGAAGGAGGTTGATTACAAGAAAAGAAAGGAGGTAGAGGAGAATATCAAAAATGAACAAGGAAGTCAAACAAAGAAAAGTAGGTGTATAATAGATAATGGCTTTTTGGTCATGAGTGACGTAATGTATTGTCATGACTGCTGCATCTACACAAAAAATAAATAAATAAATAAAATAAAATGATATAAACTATTTTATTTTTGGGACAAATAACATTTAAAGTGGAGACTGTGAAAGACTACAAAATGTCAAAAATCACCTGGATGTGCTGAAGACAGACTTCCAAGATGTGTATAAAAAAAGAGCATTAAATGAATGTGGTTTGGCATTTTTTATAAAAACAAAAATCATGTAAAGAAACATGATTGATTAAAATCAGGCTTATTTTCCCAGAAATAAATGTGTGAGTAGAAATTCTGATTGGCCTGTAACTTTAGGAATCTACCAACTTCAGAGGTAGGACAGTTTCTAAATCCTACCCTAAAGCTGGATTTATAGTTGCGTGGTGTTGGTGTAAGGTCGGTTACGGTGTTACTCTCGTAGGCTTCACTTAGGTCTGCAGAGGTTTGACGCACACTTGCTACAAAGCACAATTACGCAGAAGTACTCTCTTATGGTTGGTCCATTTGTGCTTACGTTTCCGGATTTCTGGAGTTCTCTCTCTGAATTTGTGCAGTAACTGGAAGAAAAACTGCAAAAGGACGTCGTAATGCTAACTCAAGTTGAGAGCACATTTCACCACCATCAGATACGCTGGCCCTACCGTACGCTGTAACCACGCGAGTATAAATTCAGCTTAAGAAGGATGTGACTTGGAAGGACCATCCTACTGTGATGCATCCTTTGAGAAGCATTTAGTCTTCTCATGTACTCAGATCTCTTCACTGACAATATCAGTCTCCTCTTTTAACATTCGTATCACACCACAGTGGGACTCTATTCAGTTTGTAGGTGTAACTTTTTTCCGGACAGAGTTTGCATTCACGCTGCACTTCTCAAACAAATCGGGCCTGTTAAATAATGTATTTCAGTATAATGTCACATTACAGGGACAGGGGAGTTGCATCAGATCCTATCAATCTTGTGTTGGTCATATTTCTTTCAGAACTTTTACAGATTTCTTCCACGTAGAAACGCAAGCCATTTCTCCCAGCCAGAGCCGCCTATCATCCCACATGTGGGTATGTTTTGGTTGTGTTTACCCACAATGTCGTGCGCTGAACTCACAATGCATTTTGCTTTGGATTCTGATTCCTATATTTAGTTCACTTGAAACTGACCGAGATTCGCATCTTTGATTCAAATCAGATTTGAGCATTCACAATACACCCAACAAAGTGGATTTTCCAAGCAAACAGACTAGGAATGCAGCCTTAGAGCTTTCCCTTTTACAGCCTTGATATAAAGTCAGAATCAACTTTGTATGGTAAGCATATAATGAAATGATAAATACTTTATTTATCCGAGCAGGAAAATGCAAAATTGTGTTATGATACATGCTGTGAAGGTATTTAATACATTTGGTGCACTTATGGAGGCGTCTGCTTGATTAATGCCTCTCAACTAATTACAAACTCTTTAAGTAAACATTTAGTTTTTTCCTTTAATTTGTTTTAAAGTATTTAGGTGATTGGCAGAATTTGTATCACCTCAGAGAAGATTTTTTTAATTCAACCCAACACTGCTGAACTTTGGCTGCCCTAATAAAGGCTGATTCAGCATCCGCCTTGAATCCTGTCCCATCTCCTGCCAGTAAAAGCCTGTCCAGTGTTGACTCTTGTATTATTTCTTGCACTGTCACTGTCTCTTTTTCTTTCCCTCACTTCCCGTGATAATGACCAGATCCATCTCTTTGCTGAATCAGCCATTGTTTGCTGTGTGCCTGTGCTGTGGTGCCATAAAGCGCAGCTGCCATGTGGTGCTTCAAGCTGGAAAACAAAGTTGTGAAGTGTGCTTTTTCAGCCTCGGGATGCTGCAGGACAGCAACATCTTAAGGAATGTGCATACTGAATGTCAATGTACCATCAAAACCAGTCAGAAGCAGATAGTTTAAAGATTGGAAACTCATGTAACGTTTCTTTAAATCAGTGTAACTTCAGAGGTCCAGTGCGCAGCATGGGCTCATACTTTTGCACCAGTTGCAATAAACCAAATCCACCCCATCTACCCCCAAACTAGAACAGCAGTGTATAAAAACTCTGAAGGATGTTTGGTCTGTCCCTTCTGAGCTACTGTAGCAACACAATGGAGGGAAGAGGAACGCAACCTGCAGTCTTTGGATATAAATGATTAATTTTGAAGTAATAAAAACACAAATATTTTTTATTTCAAAGTAATTTAATTTCAATAACAACACAATTATAAATATTATAGTTCATTTCTGCCAATAAATGTTACACATTGGACAATACACATTAACACTGCTTCCTGTATTATCATGAGAAGCAGATGGGTAAATGACATTACTTGTACTGCACTCCCACTTCAAGTCTGTGCGTGTTATATTATGGCAGGCAGGAAGAAAAACAATAAGGACTTGGCCCGAGAAGAGAGAAGAATGAAGACAGGAGGGGGGTGAATTAAAGGTTTAGCACACAGGCTTTGGCATATTATTGGATTTTGGTACAAACTGTTCCAAACAGTCTCAGTTTGCATGTACAGCACCCCTGCTTCTATAAACACAGGAGCAGAGCTCTGAGAGACCACAGCAGACTCACCGCAGTATGAGCACACTGGCATGTAGTCCATTTTCTATGTCATCAGTGATTGAACATGTGGAAATAATATAAATAAGTCATTTAATGCTGTAAAAGACTCAAGTAGGCACAAAAAATGTCATGCCTATGTGGTTTTTTATACAAATGTTTTAGCTGCTTGAGATGAAACTGGTTTGAGCTTCTTTATACACACTTTCATGTAGAAACATCTGATAATCCTAAGAGCTCCCAGATGATTAATAACACAGAAAAAACAAAGAACAATGTGTTTTCAATGTGGATTTCTTCTGAGATGTGATCCCAACTCTTGAGTACACGCTGTTTCTTTAAAAACACAGTGCAATACAAAGACTGTAAAACAGGGGTGTCCAAGTCCGGTCCTCTAGATCTACCATCCTGCAACTTTTAGATGCAACCCTTCTCCAACACACCTGAATCAAATGACTGGCTCGTTACCAGGCCTCTGCAGAGCTGAATGACATGCAGATGACATCTGATTCAAAAACATCTTCAGGATCCCACAAGGCCAGTTCCATGAGGACAAAATGTCCAAACAATAAAAGCTTTGTGGATACACCTAAACGCATATCTGTGGAAAAGATCCCCCCAAAACACACACACCAGTTACCAAATGAATGAATAATTTTTCATTGTCTTTTCCCTCATTTTTCTTTTTCTTTTTTTTTTCTCTGAGCTGCTCAGAAGCTTTTGGAGGTATCACCCTTGGCCTTGATCTTTGGTGAACCCGCACAATAACACAGTGCTGGCTGCACTTACAAGGCAATTTGACAAGTAGGTCACAACATCTGATTGTTGATTGATCCTCATACATTTACGAACATAAATTTTCACTTGCCTAAACATAATTGCATAATTAATTAGCTAAGCTGTTCTTCCAAAAGCTCTGGAAATAGAAGTTTCTGTTCCTAAACATTCTGGGGGAATAAACATGATTCAGCCTGCAGTTTGACATTTCTATCAAAAGCAAGAGCTAAAAAAAATAAACAAATAAAAATATAAAAATACTCCTTACAAAAGCAAAAACATCCTAAAAATACACCTTTCCAAATATACTTATCCAGGTGAGAAATGTTGTCCACAGCCTTTTCTGCTATCCCCAGCACCACAATCATTTACAGCCAGGGAAACAGCAACATCAATGCCTGCATTGTTCTCACAGCATAAAGCAGAGAGCAGGGGATCCTCTAACACAGGTGCCCTGCTTTTATACATGTCTGCATTTGAGTGGCTCATAATGAAATTATATTGGTGTATCACATCCAGATGAACAGGGTCACACATGGCATTTATGTAATGCTCACTCATCAGTGAATTTAAACAGAGAGCAGAGTGCCAGTGGATAATCGGGGTGGGTCAAGCTATGTAAAGTGCTGGCCTACTTTTTATGAACTTTTCACTAAGTTGACATACACACAGCTGACATTCACAGACGTGTTTGCAATAAGGTCACGGCTGAGTCTTGGTGAGAAAAGAGCTGGTATGATCCCTATTCATTTGGACAAAGACATTTTTTAAGGAAGCTTAAAAAAAAGACAAAAGCATTGATTAAGTATATTAAAAAAAAATCAGCATACCACTTGCAGCACAATGCACACATGAACATGTGTACATGTACTATATATCCCCCTACATATTTTCCACATCTCTTTAGCAGCTCCAGATTCCTGGGGTGCCCCTCATCCCCTCTGGAGGCTCAGGAGCATCTTGTCTTGATCACAGTCAATAACAATAGATCTGTTTGTATAACTGCATGTCTGCAGTGGGATGAAATGGCAGCAGAAAGCACTGGAGCTTGACCCACTTTCCAGTGTTGTGAACCGCATAAATTCATTCTGCCAGGTGCTTGGGAGGCTGGAGGTCTGCTTGGTGAACTTACTCCAACCCTTATTTCTCTTCACACAGCCTAAGTCAGTGTCTGTAATGTTACAGGAGAAGATTCAAGAAGAAAACAAAGGAATAACATGAGTACAGTAATGCGTGACTTGAAGATGCCGTTCAGGCATATTTGTGTAAGATGTGAAAATGTTGGAAGTTCAGCTACAGCTACAAGCTCTTTCTTAGATTGCTAAAAGCATATCTGTATGTATGCACATTTTATCCCAGACGAGGACAATCCACATGTAAATATAATAACTTTGGGGATATCAAAGTGCTGAATCAACATGAGATTATTAGAGTCAGTGGTGAATGCACAGTGTGATGGTTTGGCACCTGGTACCTATAGAGCCAAGGGTTCATGTTTTCCTTTAATTTATCACAATCTCTAGTTTCCAACTGTAATCTCTTACAGTAGCTACTAATGAAAAAAGTAATTGCATTACTATAGCAGGTTAATGGTCCTGGTTATGACCCTTGGGTTTTTTGGATCACAAGTGGACGGCTCCAAAGTGAGTCACAGTACACACACACAGCATCTGAATGAGTCTGTACATGCCTCTCAAGAGTATGAACAGTGCACGAAGAGTATGTCTGTTTGCAAAACAAAATGCTGCAAAACCAAATGCATCACTGTTTTGAACTGGTGTTAGACAGCAGTGCACTTCTGTGCTACGTTTACTGGATTTTAACTGCTCAGAAACTGTCAGTTGCACTCTCTCTCTCTCTCTCTATATATATATATATATATTCATTAGTTAGTGCATACATATATATATCATATATATATATATATATATATATGCACTAACTTTCAAAAAGTTTTGAAAAGTTTTTCATAAGTGCAATCAGCTTTGCAGCAATCTGCTGGGGCAGCGGCATCAGAACCAGAGACTTGAAAAGAATTAACAAACTGATCAAGAAAGCTGGTTCTGTGCTTGGAGTAACTCTGGAGCCGCTGGAGTTGATCATCAAAAAAAGAATTCTGTACAAGCTGACGAAGATAATGGAAGATCCTTCACACCCTCTACACAACGCCGTGACGAAACAACAGAGTGTGTTCAGTGGGAGGCTTGTTCAAGTCCGATGCAAGACAGAGAGATACAGAAGATCCTTCCTTCCAGCAGCTATCAGGCTGAAGAACAAAGCCCTTAATTAATTAATGTGATTGTTTAAAAAAAAAAAAAAAAAAAAAAAAAAAAAATACTACTACTACAATATTGAATTTCCCTTTGGGATTAATAAAGTATTTTTCATTCATTCATTTCATAAACCTTTGTGCTTGCTCCACAAAGCTCACAGCTCACTTTGTCTTTAAAGAAGCAAACTTTATTCATGGTAATATCTCACGTGGAGGTCAATAAACTGACAGCAACAACTTGCAGACTAAAAGAGATTAATTGATGTTATCTAGCTGCAAAAAAACAAACAAACAACAACAACAAAAAAAAAACAACAACAAGAAAAACAAACAAACTGTGAGCTAATTTTAAGTAAGGCTATTTGGGACAGATGCCAAATCAAAAATAATAAGGTAGCTTCAAAATGTCAGAAAATCACAGTTCAAGAAGCTGCGGTCCAACACAGCCTTAATGCTGCCACAGCTCACAGGTTTGTCCCCTGAGAGGTTTCTCCAGGTCTGTGTTGTCGCCTTCAGCACCTTGAGTACAAATACACAACCCCCAGCTATGGGAAAGTAATTAATGGGTGTTCTTACATATTTGCTCCACTTTTGTGTAAAAAATCTATTAGATGCATTTCCTTCTGTTCAAGTTGTCCGCTTGTGGTTAAATGATGGTAATGTTGGGTGTGGACAGGTTCTAAGTGACACTTGCCTCAAAGCTCGTTGATGTTTTAACATTCAGGTGTGATTTGTAAAGTTTAAGCTGTAAGCTGTAAGCTGGTTGGAGTTTTCAGGCATACATTTCAAACACATTAACACAATTTTTTAAAGAAGCCCCCTTGCTAAGATCTGCATGAGTTTATTGTACAAACTCAGCCTTAGTGTGCAGGAATCTCCTCCTCATATAGAAGATGCTGCACTCCTTTCTGATGCAGCTGCTGAAATATATTTCATAAAAGTTTTTTTTTTTTAATCTGCTGTTGCAAAGGAAAAAAAAAAATCCTTTGAGATAGATAATTCTGCTCACCTTGACATTCTATCCTACGTCAAACCAGGTGATGTGCACCACAAAGAATAATGTGTGAAGCATTAGGAAGGCACAGCTCCTTGTGTATGTATTCAGTGGTTTAATGAAGGGAAGGTGAACATCACATGATGCTGTAGAGCTCCTTGCTTCAGAATGTCTGACGCACGCCTTTCTTCCTTGTACATGGGGCGGCCACTTTTCACATCAAGAACAGTATGTACCCTTCAAGAACACTGACACGTATCCTCCATTATCGCCCGCGGCTCTTTAGCTCGTCTCTTTTCCCATTCTCAGTCTGTGGCATCCCTCTAGCTCTGCCATACCACAGCGGCAGATACACAGTGTGTTTCTGAAAGGCAAAAAGGAGTGTGTGCTGGAACAGCAGCCACCTGTGTGACGTTTACGAGAAGACCTGGGCCCTACTAAAAGTGGGGTGATAACCCTAAAGTGCAGATTATTCTTTAGACAGGCATAATCATGAGCAAATGCCTTCAGTTCCATCTGTCACCTCGGAAATTTACACAGAAGTTGAAAGCTATAATGTGCCTCTACCTACCATTACACACACTGATGAAAATGGCAGCTTCTCTTTTCTCTCACTATTGAGCGCCTTCACACAGAGAGTGACCCTGAGAATCCAGAGGATTCATCTCAGTCTGTGTCTGAGTCACACACATTCATGTGGAAATGCATTATGTTTTTGTGCGACATCCGTGAGCTGGCAGCATAATCACCGAGAAGCACGGGCGCCCTGTGGGCGTGCATATGAATGAAAGCGGGACGTTCTGTCAAGAGTGTCTGTTGTCAGACAGGGAACGTGTTTAAGCCCAGAGCGGATTGCTGCATGTGCCCAGGTTTGAGGGAAGAGCAGATTAATTCATAACAAACAAGTAAACTTCCCCATGAACAGAGAGCATGGCCTGAGCACAATTTATAAAAGAAAGTGAAGCATAGTCATGAAAAGAATTGCAGGTTAATTGAGGATCATGAATCTCAGGAAGAAGATGAATTTAGATAGATGTGCAATCACCTCTCTGCCACTCCAACACCACCTCTTTAAACCTTTTCTGAGTCAGAGTGGTCACTAGAGTAAAGCGACGAGAAGTATTCTCAGAAATTAATGAGGCTTGAGCCCTCTGAAGAAAACACTTCATCTCATCCAAACACTTCCCATGTTTCATTTCTCCACTCTCTAAACTGGACAAATGTGAAAAACATGCATAATTAACTAATCACAACAGGCCTGCTTGCAGGCGTAGAGCTCCTTTTGTTAACTTATTCTCCAGGTGACATTATTGCACCTTAATTGCCCTAAAATGGCATCTTAAACCACTGCTGCTGCATTTATACTCATCTCATCTACCTCTCTGCCTCTGCAATCTTTTAGAGTTTCCTTCTGGGTGCAAAATTTAAACCATCAGACTTGTGTTTGCATGTGTCTGATCCACCTGTATTTCAGTCCATTCATTTGTCCTGCGGGAGGCAGTGACAGTGCTGAGACCGTCTGTCAATTTTCATGCAAAGCTTTAATCAGTCTCTACAGGCAAAGACAAAAGATGGCAGATATACGAGAGAAAGCAGTGAAATAATGATCTGATTAAAGGTAAACAATTTACATTGATGGTTATGATGGAAGGTCAGTGGTGCTGCAGCTGTTTGAACAATATAGGTGTGTTAGTGAAGGCTTCGCCAGAGTAAATATTTACAGGATTATTATCTCTTTTTCATATTTAATTTCATGTAATCCATCACTGAATCAGGTTACTCATACACTATGCCATCTTTTTTTTTGGCTTGCTTATCCCTATTTATCACAGAGCTCTTGTTACTTGCGTGCTAATAAGCCAACAGGTCACCATGTCCTGTCAACTGTGGTAACACATCAGGGAAAAAGCCAGACTTGCGTGCGAGATTCCCATTTCATTTCCTCTTTATTACAAATAAGAGAAGAAAAAAAATTCCAACTCATACCTGACAAGTTATTACAGAGTGCTACTATGCATGGAGCTCTGCTAGTACTACATAATCACCAGTATGTGAAGCAGGAGTTGGCAATCAAACAGTTCAGAGATCCAGGCCTGCCCCTGAATCAGCCCCCAAGGAAGCTGTTTGTCTTCATCAAACCACTGCAGAGGCTGCACTTCGGACATGTGCCTCCAGCACAAGCCGCTCAGTTCAGGGTGAGCAGTAAACCAGGCTAGACGCACAAACGGAGGCCTCCAGGGGAAAGTCTGAATTACCGACAGAAGCCCACAAACCATAAATCTCAACCAATAAACGCTGTGTCCAAACTGGATCTGTCCAGATCAGAGTGTCCCTCTCTGCTTGTATGCCTCTGTCATACTCATGATTATTTAATTTTACTTCAACTCAAGACTTTATATGGAGAAATTACTTTATAAATCAAATTGTGAGTGGTAGTGATAATTATTCAGACTATAAAAAGATAGATGTTGTTCTGTATCAAAATGAAAGAATGACTCTTGCTTTTCCACAACCTTTAACCTTGTTTTTCCTCTGTTAAACCCCGAAAAAACATCCTGCAGGATAATCCTTCCTACACACTCCACACAAGTAAATGTAGAGATGGATAAAATGCAGAGGCTAGTTTCCCAATTGGTATTAATAAAGTAATTAATTAGTAAAAATTGTTATTATAACAGACAGTGTCCTCTATCAAAATATAAAGCAGCAAAAATACTGCCCTACTTCCTTACTTGCATCAAAACATACCTTTAATCTTCCACTTTGCAAGATTACAAACATACCAAATATGCAGTCATGAAGTGCAGTTTTACTGCTTGCTCAGTCAAAGGTTTTGCACGTGAGGAAAAAAAACCTTCTCAATCAGCAAAAGTAGGATAATCCCAGAGTTTAAAGTCTTACCTTAAATACACATACGGTCATATGAATGCCAGACAAAAACACCCCTATGCTGTGCTATTCCTGCACCACCTGATGTGTTTCTCTGCCTCTTCTACAAGCACACAGCCCAAAAAAAGGAAGAAAATGGGATGACGGGTGTTTGAGCATCAGTCTACAGAAAAAAAAGTGGAAGTCAGTTATCCAGTGTTTCACCAGAGCTCAACACTGGAATGAAAACAGTGGTAACCATGAAAGGGACAGAGGATAAAGATTCCTATATTTTCCACAGCGCTTTCTTACAGGTCTAAATGGTTAACTTCAATGCAAAAGCTTACAGCTGGCATTCCTTGAAAGGGAGGAGGTGGTGGGGGACTATTGTCATTCAAAGCCAATGCTGGAGCACACACAACTAGCTAAACGCATTACTGCCACCCCCTTGCTACCACTGCTACCATTCAGAGGCATGCAAATAAACATGAAGGTTTACATTTCAATAAGAAAAAAAACAATCTCTTTTCCTTTGTGCAGGTCAGAGCTGCTTGTGCCAGCAGGTGAGAGCAATTTCCATTGGTTAGTGAAAATGCAAATGTGTTGCAGATATAAACAAAAGTGCAGAGATCTATGACAGGATGCGTGTATCGATTTGCATTTCAGGGCTACAGAAAACAGGTAAATTCAAAATGCAGGCACAAAAAATTGCTACCATTTTGACAAAGTGCAGTTTGTTGGAGGGGTAATCAGGGGTTTCTTTGCATCACAGCCTTGAAATAATCAAATTGTAAAACTAGGGCTCAGTGCAAAATAATTGCATCCTAATAATCACCTTTGCAGACAATGATTAAAGGCAATGAGAATGATAAGCATCTATCATGATGCTGATAAACACATGACTGTGGCTCATGAGACTTTCCCCTCGGGGAAGTCTCTAAAGTGCCCAGTGTTTCTCTGATATCCCAAATCACCCTCCTTTGTGGGGCTCAGGACATACTTCTGAGACCCCCCCTTGTCCCTCTCCAGATTTCACCTGCCCCTTGCTCCCTTCTCTCCCCAATTAACTCGACATTCCTGTGTTTTTGTGAATCCCTTGAATTTCCCTTGACAATAACCCACACCCCAGCTGAGGAATTATCCCACATTTTACCCTCTCTAACCATCTATTGTCACCTCTGTGTGAGTGACACCTTCATCTCTCAGCTGGCCCTTGTTCTGCTCTCCTGTAGCTGTTATTGTTTTCACTCAAAGACATTGTGGTGATTTACCTGCAGCCATCTTTCACTGCCACTGAAGGCACAGATACACAAAGCAAGTGGAGTTTATTGGAGTTACTGTGCTGTTTTTCAGACATTAAACAAGTTATGTGTCACTGCATCTGTCACCTTTTAAAGTTAGTGTTGTCAACCTGTTGCTTTCACCACTGATGGATGTGTTACTCACATTTCTGCGTGTGCTGTTGTGCTCAGTTAGGATATCCTCCTTTTGTTATCTGTCATCATTAGCCTTCTCGCCTGGCTGCATGAGGAGGGAACAATCGTAAGGCCTTTTATCTTTCCTTGTTAGTATTACACTGAGGCGTGGGTTCAGATTCTTAAATGGTGACTCCTCACTCATATAATCTATTACAAAAGGCAGAAGCTTCAGCTTAATGTGAAAAAAGAAGCTCTGTGGGCAAACCACAGTGGCTCTAGTTAACATGTCATCAAATGCAAGAATGTGCAGTCTTTACTTACTATTAGCAAGAAAACAGGCCAAGACCATCTGGGTGGAGTTCAGTGTGTCAGCTGTGATGTGGTTAGAGAGATATCTGTGTGTCTGTGTGTGTGTGCATGCAGCACTCTGTGTCTGCATGTGAATCCCGGGTTCTAATTTCATATTTCAACACAGTCGCCTGTCATCAGCACTCTTATCAAAAATACATACCAGACCGTAATCACGAGAGGACTGGATGCCAAAATACCTCAGAGTACATGAGCACAAATGAAAGATAGGGGAGGGAGGGGGAGGTATGTGGGTAATGTGACAGAAGGGAAAGAAAGTGGGATGGAAAGATAAACAGCTGCTAAACCAATTTCTCAGGTAAAACAAACAAAACTCTAGTCACTTTGATATTAGCGTCCAAAAAAGCAGTTTTACCCTCCTGCTGCCATTAACACAGCTGTAATGTCTCTGTATTTTATTTTGTACTTGCATGCAGTTTCGTAAGATGATGTGTGTCTATGTGTGGAGAGGTGTACTGGCGAAAAAACAGCAGCCATTAACCCCCCTGTGTGGTCAGGTCACAAGTCAAGGGGCATGTCTGAACAGGTCACCAGCTGCAACACAACACTGGGAGGATGAACAGAATCCATCTGAACTTAAACTGTATATATTTAATGAGAAAACAACATGGGATGAGCTAAAATGAAGGAAGAAAAAGAAGAATTAAAATACTCACAGTGATGATAATATTTAAACAGATACAGTACAAGCAGGATAATTGAATTTAAGGGTAAAAGTGTATTTTTTTCAAGGGTAAGTGTATTTCCAAGAGTCCAATCTAATTGTAAATACTAAATAAATTATAATCTAAATAAAAAAAATAAATGATAAATAAATATTCACTCTCCAAAAGTAAGCGCGTTTTGTCTGAACAGTTTCAGGTCCCACCTGTTGCAACAGCATTTCTCCTCAAGATACCTCGCTGTATCCACGTGTAGGCGGGAGGAGCGCACGAGCAAACGGGGGAACTTAGCAACGTCCAATCAGATGTGAGCATGGCTCGAGCCCTATAAAGTCCGCCTGCGCTCCCTCAGCAGCAGCAGTCAGCCTGAACGCTGTCAGACGCTGGTAGTTTCAATCTCCGCTGACTCTTTCAGGAGTTAAACCGGGTTAGGTTCAGCCGCTTTATTGGACACTAGATTATTTTGTCTTTTTGTATTTGTTTTCTCTCCTAAACGGAACCGATAAAAGTGAAAACAATGCGACTCATCCAGAACATGACGACCATTGCGGAGTACACAGCATCTGAATACTCTGTTCTGAACCGGGTCATAAAAATAGCTGTTATTGGAGGCAGCGGAGTGGGGAAAACAGGTAAGAAAATAATTAAATACGCGTATAATAGTTCATTTAAGGCCTGCCAACATAGTTATATATATTTTCGACTATTAATGAATGCAATTATCTAATGTGTCGCGTTTGCTTATTTTAGCTCTTGTGGTGAGATTTCTAACGAAGCGCTTCATCGGAGACTATGAGAGAAATGCGGGTGAGTGTGATATATATATATATACAATACAATACAATACAATATATATATATATATATATATATATATATATATATATATATATATATATATATATATTGTGTGTGTATTGAATAAATTGAAATCTGTCTAGCAATTATACTTAGTGCTTAAGGTTTTTCTTTTTTTCTGTGTGCAGGTAATCTCTACTCCAGAGAGGTCCAGGTGGATGGAGAGCAAGTGACCATACAGGTTCAGGACACTCCTGGTGCAGAGGTGGGTATCCTTCTGTTTCACTTACAAAAATCCGTTTATAAAAAGGGATAATCCCATAGGCAAAAATAATATATAATTCACCAGCTGACTTAAAATAATCCAAGCCTTTCTTGTGGCTGTACCAAAACCAAATGTGTTGAAATTTTTCCCTCCCAAAGAAAGCCCTTCATTCTGGCTGGTAATCTCCCATTTAGGCTAATGGCTGTCTGGGGCCAGAGTAAATGATACCCTGATCTAGATCCAGACTTCTCAGTCACCCACACCTTTCTGTTCTGCAAGAGTAACCCTATAGCTCTCGTCTGCTTCAGTCAGCATTCCAGTCATTACAAAAGTTCAGCTGCGTTAAGTCAGAGGACTTTTAAACAAGCCTGAATTCAGTCTTTCTTTGTTAAGCTGAAGAACTGCTGAAGGAGGCTTCCTGATTAAGGTGCGATTTAATCATTCTGTTTTTCCTCCTTAGATGACTGATAACGGTATCAGTATTCCTGACCATGTGACCTGCTCCATCCAGTGGGCAGACGCTGTGGTGCTGGTGTACTCTGTGACAGATCGTCGCAGCTTCGACTTGATTGATCAGCTGCATCAGCTTGTTGTCCGTGCCGGCACTGCCAGTATGCCTCCTGTTATCCTGCTTGCCAATAAGGCAGACCTGCTGCACCTGAGGCGTGTCGACTCGCAGCAGGGACCTTTGCTTGCAGGAACGCTGGGCTGCTCCTTCTATGAAGTGTCTGCCAGCGAGGACTACAACCAGGTGCACGGGGCCTTCCACAGATTGTGCTGCCAGCTAGCCAAGCAGCCGCCTTCTCCGTCCAGCCCACCACACACCTCTGCCAGCTCTGCCCCAGAGAAAAGGCGCTCGCCCCTCATCCCACGGCCAAAGTCTCCCAACATGCAAGATCTGAAGAGGCGTTTCAAGCAGGCGCTGTCGGCAAAAGTGAGGACTGTCACCTCGGTGTGAAGCAGACCAGAAACTGGACCTGGTCACAGATAAAAGAAGACAGAGAAGATGAATGCTTCTTTGATAAAGTCCTGGATCAGTCTGACTGAAGAAGGGCAGGTGGAGATGAACAGTAGTAGCATCTTTACAGCTGGAGGCTATGAATCTTTGATGAGGTAACAGCCTTTTAGTGGGCAAGAGTCTGCCATGTCAGATAACTTGTAAAGAGAAGCAAGGACAAAGTTCATCATCGGTTTGAGAGGAAAAAAAAAACCTTATATCACAGAGAAAGTCGACTGAGGCTGAATGAACTGAAAACTCTGTATAAAAAAAGAAAAAAAGTGTAAATGAAGCTCTCCTGGCAACAGCAGCTCTGAAGGACAGCTTATTTTTAGCTGTGCAGCCCATTCTGGCAGCTCTTTATTCAGACTGGTACTACACAGCACTGCTAAATGCTGATATTATACCAACCACTTAAGCCAGAACTCTGTGGAGCTTCGTGCTCAGTCTTTATGTCAAAATCTGCAGTGAATATGTATATATATATTTTTTTTTATTTGCAGCTTTCAGAACCTTGACTGTGCATGATGTGATGGGGCGGGGGGTTTGCGTGGGGCAGCAGATGGAAGATGTAGCATGTGTTGGTTATGATCACTGATGCACTTTATGAAAAGTCCAAAGGGCCTATTATTTATTTGTTACAAATTCACATTGTGCACAATAAAATGATGACTTAAAGTGAAATGTCTTGATTTTGTTTTTCTGCACAAAATCAGATGAATTTAAAACTTGCTTTTTTGAACCTGTGTGACGTCCTTGACTAAATAACACTCCTGGGAAAGGGAATGACGCACACAGAAGGTGTTAGATCCATGGATAAGCCAGCCTTTATTAAAGGCGTCAATAAAAACACACAGCAGTGGATAGCATGAAAACAATTGAGTGATGATTGAGTGAATCTTGTGATCTGACCTAGCTAAAAGCAAACACATACACATACATACACACGTTCACATAGTTTCCTCAGCTAACCTCGTTTTCTTAGAGATTCTTCTAAAAATTGAAACACTGAAGATGAGGAGAAAATCATGTTAAGCACTTTTCTAATAAAACCTCACAGTATGTGTGTAATTACGTTAGAAATCTATTTGCAACTCACAACCTAATGAGTGAATCCCGAAGTAATTTCTTTCAGCCACTAAGAGCAGGATTCACTGGGTTGTAAGCCTGTTTGTCTAAATGAGGAGGACTTTTGTTATTCGGAATCACTCCAAGTTGTGGAGGTGGGTGAAATGACTGAGCTCTAGCTGAGTGATTCACAGCTAAAACAATGAAGGAAGTGGAGGTGGGAACTGAGAGTGAAGGTGAGCTGAATTTCTGGCCTCAGCAGACAGTGAAACAACTTGTTAATCGTTCTTTTTGTTTGTGTGATGATGTTAACACTTTTTGTGTATTAGCTGCAGCACGCCCTCCCATCTCCACACATATGGCAGAAAACCAGCTAATAAAGACATCACACGTGGGTGTCTGAAAGTAACGGACTTTATTGTTTTGTTTAACATTCTGTTTGAAATTTTACACTTTGCGCTCAGAAAAGGTGGCTTTTGTTGATGCACGGGACAGGAATGTTACTTCACCTCCTTGATCTTCCTCCCCTCGCTGATTTAAACACAATCTAATTTCTCAACTCGCACCTGATTGTCCCGACATTTGCCAAACATGTGCATCCGCATGCTCATGCTTGTGTTTTTCCCATGTGACAACCCTTTTTTAGACGCCGATATCAGGCGCTAGTCTTAGGGTGGAGAAGAGCAACATGGGGATATCTGTTGGTTTTAGTAAGCGGGTGGAGAGAACCAGCACCTGGAGGGGAGAAAACACAGTCATTATGGTTACAAGATGGCAGCGCATGCAACATAACACTTAAAATTTAAGCAGAAATGAATGTCACAGGTGAGTAATGTACAAATTGGTAGTTACAAGGAGAAGAACAGATATTAATTTTAATTCATTACTTCTGTTATAACAACATTTAAAAGCTGTTTATTTCCCTCATTTGGTGTTTTTCAGGTTTTAAAAGACACTTTTTGGTAGGTGGCACAAGCTCCAGTTAATATTATTCTGAACAAAAGTAAAAATAATGTGGATGCTTATTCAGATTTGGGACCAACATGACGAATTCCATCACATTTACATTTTAAGTTGACTGATTAAAAGAGCTTCAGAATACATCGTAACCACCTGTGAACTCAAGCTGGGTAGTTTGTTGTTTATGCAAAGAGGGAAGTTGCCACCACAGACACCTGACGAAGCTGCAGAGGATGAAGGATTTTCACTCCACAGTGAGATTTTTGCTCAACTGATCAATGAGCAAGTGGCAGAAATGTAATGCAAAGGAAGAGGAGCTTTATTCTTTCTAAATCTAAAATATTTTTCTGTCTTTTTATGTCTTCTTATAGGTGCTCCTGGTGATTGTTAGCTTTGTTTTTCTTGAGGATGCTGTGGGCGGTTTTCTGTTTCCTTACAGGTGTGGCAGCTGGTTGTCTGGTGAAGAAAACAGCAAAGTATGTCTTGCTTTGCTGTTTGTTTAAGATCTAAAAGTCTGGATTTCCACTGGGGTTATGCACATTCTTTAGCCCTTTTCACACATGAGACAGAGAACATTAACCTGTTAAAATGATGGTATTAAATCTAGCAATCACTCTCTTTAATGTTGAGGTTCCTCTCAGCTTTCTCATGAAGAAAGCCTCTGAAAGCATATGATCTGTCATGCGCTTTAGACTGGACAGCACGGCAAGTGAGACATAACATAAACACAGTCCTCATGGAGTCACAGTTTTCCCACATCATGTACTGTATTAATGAGCCGAGCAGGTGATGGATGGAAGCAACTGAAAGTATCACTTTTCTACATGTTTAAGCCTAACAGATAGTATTCTACTCATGACAACATAGTTATCAACTTCAGAAAAACAATCTTTTATTTGTCCAGAGGAAACTGTCTCTACCATCATCCTCTCTAGAGTTATGGTTTTCTCACAATTCTTTTGTTTGTCATGAAAATTCATACAAAGCTAGAAAACACAGAGCTTTGTGGTAGATGGAAACTGACATGTGGTTAAATGGAAAGCAGAAGCTTCATCTGCAGCTCAAATGCATTCAAACAGGTTTCTTTGATTCATTTGGCTCTTTACATTAATTTTACTGCAGCAGTTCACATTTGTGCTACACGGAGGCTCAAAAAGCATTGGGTTGCTTATTTAAACTTACAGAGGTAATGCTGTTCTTCCCTACCGTTATACAAAATTAAAACTAACTCTATGCATAATACATGTTGCTACTATCATACTGGAGAAACTACTTTATGTAAACAAATGAAATAATGTTGCAAAGCCTCCAGTTTTTAGTGTCTCTCCTCCAAGCTGTCTCTGAATATGTTCACCCTTTATCTAAAGTTTAATATCAGTGAATAAGACTTGGATTTATACGAGGATAAAAAGAAAAAAAGGTAATAATCATCCAAAGTTTTTTAAACACCTGAGTATGCATGGAAAAGGCTAAAGAATGCAAGTAATTGTTTTGTAAGACTGATCTGATAAGTGAAAACCAATCCTGGTGATGACCTCACATAATACCGTCAGTATGTAATGAAAAGGGAAACAGTGGCCATTTTAAGGAATCTCAAACATATTTAGCTTGATCTTCTTAGTTTTTTCTTTGTTTATTACATCTTTCCCTTCTTTAATTTAAAGTTTTTGTCAACATGTTTGTCCAAACTTTTATCTGAAATTGTACAGCTGACATCAGTGGCCGTTCCCACAATTAATCCAGAGTTCTTCTTCGTGATGATTTTGGGCAGTTGGCAAAAATCAATTGGTGAACAACGCACGCACGCACGCACGCACGCACACACACACATATATATATATATATATATATATATATAATATTAAGAATTAATATTTAAACAATAGTATTAAGTATTATAAGTTCTATTAAGTATTATATTAAGTAAGTTCAGTTTATAATAAACCAACTCTAAAGTTTATGTGCTTTAGTTTGGTAAACCCTGATTTGTGTTGTGTTTCAACAGTTATGCTGCAGTTCTTCTTCTTGATATTTTTTGGTGGTTGGCAAAAACTAATTGGTACATTGCTGCCACCAAGTGGTCTGGAGTGTAGACCAGACTGAGCCCTAGCTGTCAAAAATTGGTTCATCTGCTACCTTTTCCCAATCCCATGTGCCCCCCTGTCATGTGGCCCTGAGAACCTTTTGATCTTTTAAAGTCTGGGTCTGGTTCATGTGCCTCTGTGCGTTCAAGTCGCTTGATCAACGCACAGATGATGTCGCTTTTTTCCGATGCAATTACAGAACTGGAGCCTCCTGCTGTGGAGTTACACTTGCACGGAAATGTTGATCAACTCCAGTAAGATGTTAACTCAGTATATTTGGATATCTTAGATACTTTTGCCCTTGTCAGGATTAAACGCTGTAAACCAGCTACAGAGCCGTGACTCAACGAACACACTTGTGTACTCAGATGCATCAAGAGAAAATGGAAGGACAGTCTCTACGTGTCTTTAGAGATGTTAAAAAAATGCTTTAATTGAATATCAGGCTGCTGTAAAACTGCCAAGACCCACTTCTTTTCTAACTTTGTGTGAAAATATTAGCAAGCCTAGAATTCTTTTTAATTCTCTGAGCTCTCTTTTGAATCCTTATGATTCCTCTTCTCTGACTTCTTCTGTTTTACTCTGTGAAAGGATTTAAATCTTTTTTATTTTATTTTATAAGGGTTTTACCCTTATTTTGCACCCCTGATCTTGCCGTTTCAGCTGTATCTTCTGCTGTCCTAGAACATTTTGAACCTCTGACTGTCTCAGATTTCTGAAACAGTACTGTCCAGGTGATACTATTCCTTCCAGACTCTTGAAGGAGGTCTTTTGTGCTGTTTTGGTCCCTGGGTAGTCATTTTTGCTAATGCCTCTCTTCTCCTGGGTTGTGTTCCAGCTGCCTTTAAACATGCTGCTGTGCAACCTCTTCTTAAAAACAGCTTGGATCCTAACGTTCTCTCAAACTTTAGGTCAATTTCTAAGCTGCTTTTCTTTCTAAGATGTTAGAGAAAGTTGTTTATCTTCAGTTACAAGACCATCTAGAACTATATGACCTCCATGAGAGGTTTCAGTCTGGTTTTAAGTCATGTCACAGCCCTGAAACGTCCCTCTCAGGGTTTGCAATGATTTGATTTAACTGTTGATTCTGGAGCCTCTGCTGTTTTAATTCTCCTTGATCTCACTGCTGCTTTCGATAAGGTGGATCATGACATTTTATTACTACGTTTGGAGTTAATGGCACAGTACTCAAATTGTTTGAGTTCTATTTGAGAAATAGATTTTTTCTGTATATCTTGGGCAGTTCTCTTCCTCAGAGGCCTCACTTAATTACAGGGTACCTCAAGGCTCCATCCTAGACCTTTTCTTGTTTTCACTTTATTTACTTCCTCTGTGGTCTATTTGTAAAAAAAAACAAAAAAACAATGTGTCATTTCATTGTTATGCAGACAACATCCAGATTTATCTGCCTTTAAAATCTGCTGGAGATCAACGCAAAGAAAATCTACAGAATTGCTTACGGGGCATTGAAAAATGGATGGAGATGAATTTCCTCTGCAAAAATGAAACTAAAACAGAGGTCATTACTGACCTGTGTGCAGGATGCAGCAGTGCTGTTGGCTCTCTGGACTCATTTACCTGCCTTTTTATTAAAAATCTTGGGGTTGGTTTTTGATTTTAACCTTAAATTTGACAGGCAGGTCAGTGCAGTAGTCCAGTCTACTTTTTATCATTTGAGGCTTATCCGTGAAATCAAGCCTTATTTTCCTCGTGATGCCCTAGAAAAGATCATTCACACTTTCATCTTTTCTAAACTGGACTACTGCAACTAGTAGCCCCCTTTGTACTACCTTTTGTCTTTTATTGTTTATTTTATCGTTGTTTTTTTTATTTTGTATTGTTATTTTACCTGTGCAACACTTTGGGTACCCCTTGGTATGTGAAAAAGCTATATAAATAAAGATTGATTTGAGAACCACTGCCTTACACTCAATTCTGCCTATATTGATGTATACCTGCATTCAGGTATACAGCGTTGGTTGACACATTACTCTCATAGTCTTGAAGTCTGAATAAGAATGCAGCCCTCTTCCAGCATATAACAGAGGAGCTCTGTTTCTTTGCAGTGTTGATTTAACTCTAGGTCAGCATATAAAATTGGCAACAGTCCTGTTTGTAGTGGCAGACTGAGCATGTTTCAGAGGAACTTTGTCCAAGCGCAAGACCAAAACCCTGCACTTTCTTTTTAGCACAACTGCATACGAACATCTGGTCTGCAGACATCAGACACTGTGGATACATGCATTCACTTGTATACAGTATGTTGCACATATATGTATGGTTAGAGTGCATGTGGGCCAGCAGATTATTGTATAAGCTCTTCTTTATTCAGTTTGCCTGATTATACGTGGAAGGCTTTGATCGTTGCCAACCCTTTCATTGCCTCTGGCCTACTTCTCCAAGCCTTTTATTAAGACAAACCCACATTACCCAGCCCAGTGTCCCTTTCTGTCTTGCTTACAACCAGAGGAAACACATTCATCTGCATGTTTTGTCTGTCTGTGTGGACTGCATACATAATAAGCACTTAGACCACCCAAACATGCAGACAGGCTGGCAGATACAAAATCCCATATATGTGATCACAGCATTAATACGTGTAAAGATCAGATGACGCTCTCACCTTTACACCTGATCCGAGCCAGCTGTGTATGTGGGTCAGAGCTTATGTGCGATCATGCAGTCATGTTCTATGCCATTATTTTTTATGGCTAAAGAGATGATTCAGTTCAGTTGAATATTAGTTCAATTTAATTGTGTATGAATACTCATAATTGCTTTTTGGGGTTAAATTTCTACACTTTCACATTTCTAAAAGGAACATAGAAAAGTAGAGCTTTCATAAATTTGATATTTTCTTTGAACAACATTATGCCACTGCCCACTGTATGACAGGGAATCAAAGCCTAAATATATTGATCAGAAAAGTGGAAGAAATTTGCCATTATCTAAAAAAACAACAGCTAGATGAGCCTGGAAAGTTTAATTTTTCACCATACTCACCTGGGTTCCTGGTTTGTGTGTGTTAATGGTCTCTTTGATGAAACGAAGCTCTGAGGGTGTGATTCCACCGACCAGGAAGAGGAAGAGCAGAGGGTTGTCGCTCGGATGGGGACGGCTCACCTGGGAAGATGGGACACAAATCAGTCGTTTTATTTTCAGGCCATCAGGGTGGTGAGTAGTTGACTCTGCTTCCAGTTATGGACCACTCTCTTTTTTCTGTCCAGGAAACACTATAAATAAATTTCTCTCTATTCCATGGTGTGCTTCACTGTGTGCATTGTTGTTGAATCACTGCTCAGCTGGAGACCTGCGTTATTGTGATGCTGAGGACTCGACCAGTCTTTGTGCCTGCAAGCTAAGCTCAGATGGTGAAGACGCCTCACACTGGTGTCATGGTGGCTGACACGTGGACATGAAAGCAGGTGTGTGCACCTGCTTACACAACACATGCAGACACAAACAAATGTTCCTCATCCCGTGTGTGAAAACGCTCCCACAGATTCATACATTTGGTAAACTGTCATTGAAAGATGGCCTTTAACAGCAGGGTAAGTTCTAATGTTTCTGCTGAGCGTGATTGGCTTTTGAGAGATAAGGCAGGGCGGTTTTGGTTGGCGAGCGGCAGTCAGGACAAGCCTGTGAATGCTAACCGAGCAATCAGAGCCACAGGGGGTGGACCTGAGGAGAGAGTGGCTGTACACGTGAAGCGGCAGCAGGCTAGGGTGAGGCATGTCAGGGATGGTTCAACATGTGTTTCGGAAAAAAGGTGTGAACTAATGTTATTTAGTCTATTCTGCTCATGTTATGTTGAATACTAAGATGCACTCAGTGGCACATAGAATCATAAAAGACACAGCGATTCCATGTGAGGGCACATCACCACCTGTGTAGATCTAAAGACACGCTGTGTGAACCATGTGCACTGCCATGGGCTTTACAAGGAGGGAAGAGCTGTGAACTGAAATGTGCTGTGGACTCTGTTAATAAGAACAAACAGAGACGCTGCTGATTAGCAGGTCTGGTGGCAAAATCTTTTAATAAGAAACCTGCTTTCATCTAAGAGCCAGCAAGTTACTCGAACTACTGAAGCTTCAGTGTTCAGATTTTTCCTTTGACATCAGTTTCCTTTCACATTTTAAATACAATAAAACAAATAAGATAACAACCACAAATCTGCCAGGGGATTCAAACCAGTGAGGACTGTTGATTTGGAAATCTCATCAACCAGTGTTTTATCATGGAAAACATGTCAAATATGGAACATAAGACATTTTACCATTTCATTAAAAATATTAGCTTAATTCAAATAAAAATTTTGAGACATGACACAAAAAACTTGGGAAAAGGGGCAACAGAAGGCTGGAAAAGAAAAAAATGGTACTAAAAAAACAACAACAAAAGAAAAAGAAAAAGTGAAGAGACAAATAAAATACCCCAAAATAAACTATGAAATGAAAATACAAAAAAACTGATAAATTTATTTTGTTACAGATCAGTAATGTGATTGGGTATTAAAAAAAAACAACAACATTTAGAGGCAGAGCCTCAATTTGTTTACATTGGAATGATTTTCTTTTTCCTGTTTTTTAAAATCAGTATGTTACATGTAGGTTTTCCTTATAAAAAAGAAGAAGAAGAAGAAAAAAGTAAATTAAGAAAAACAAATTCATACTTGGCTCAACACTTACAGTATCCACCCATCTATTGTTTATACCCACTACCAAAATAGGGTCGTGGAGGAGCTGGAGTCTTCAAGCAACATGCAAGATACACACAGAAAGGCCCCTAGTGAAACTAGTAGATTTTTTTATTGTGTTCGTCTTTGACCAAATATTACTTAATATAAAAAATTATTACACTTAACATGTACATAAAGAGAACCTAATGAAGCAAATAGAGACAAATATTTTTAATTGAATTTAATTAAATGATCAAAAAATGTTCACATCAGGTAAAATTCTGCACAAATCTGCACAAACATCAGTGGAAGTGAATTATGTTGCAAACTGAGAACCTCAGAATGAGAGTTGCTGCTCAACAAAAATCTAATTTCTGCCCATACGATCACACTGACAACTAGAAGAGTGCAGAAAAGAAATGTGTGCCAGATAAAACATCATGTAGAACATGGTGTTGGTAGTTTCATGACATGGGACTGGCTAGCTGCATGGGGCCAGACTGGGTTCTTATCATTTATGGATAAATGGATCTTTTACCAAAAAAACTTGAATGAAAACACCAGGCAATCTGTCTACGAATCTCAAAAGTAAGCGGGTCATGCAGCAAGACACTGACTATAAGTACTCAAGTTATTATACTAAAGAATACCAGAAGTGAGCAGTCCATGGGAAGAAGCTGACATCACAGGTTGAAGTTGTTTTTCTTGTTGCATATCTTTGCATATCAAATACCTGCCACTCACAGATATGTAATATTGGATAATTATCTTCATAAATGGATGAAAAAATAGAATTAATTTGTCTGATTTCTTAAATGTGATTACCCATTTTGTTTTCAGGGGTGTGGAAATCAACTGATATCTGTTAGATACATTAGAATAGACTTCTGAGGAGACCCAACAATACAACATCCAGCATCCTTTAATATAATTTTAGTCCAGATCTGATTTATAACAAGCTCCTTTGGTTTCCTGTGTGTAAACATTAGCAGTCATGTTTGCTGACCCACATAACTCTGAATAACTAAAGGCAGACCTTCATGCCAAAAGCTACTATTATCTTCTGGAATAAGGCAGATATAGCTTTCTCAGGAAGATTTTCTTAGTTTGTCATGCTGCTCAGTGAAAAAACAAAATAAAAAACCAAACATAAGCAGGTCCTGATTTCCTGATGTGCAAAACTCCAACACTTTCGAACTATTTTTATTAATTTCTCATATCATCATAAGGAAATTGTGCCCAAGAAATTGAACTTTAATGGTGTTGGTTATAAAGAAGAACCGCCTGAATTCATCTGTCAGACGAGCAGGAGCCAGATCTTTTTGACAACTGGGACTTTATTTAAACAAAGACTAAACACAGCAGAGCAGAGCAGACACACACACACACACACACCTTGGTCAGACAGTTTGAAACGACAGTCTGGAGTGAAACTGTTCCTGCTTTCAGAGGGTCATAATCCAGACAGCAGGGTCCAGTGTGTGTTTAATGATATTAACTGTGTTCACGTGGGGCTTGTGGTTAAAAATAAATGTTTTATTGGGATGTTTTACTGCAAAAGAGGGAGTGCACTATGCTCCTACAGAACACCCCAAGTTTGGGTTTATGGGTTTAGTCTGCCTGAGTTGGTGGTTCGTGGGCCAAGTTTCTTAATTTGTGTGAAACCAGGCCATGGTTACACAACCTGTCTAATGCTCCCCCTCGGGTAATCATCAGTGTAGGAAGGCCCAGATGTGGGATAATCAGGCTGCAGTTACTGAGCTTCTCTGTGGTGGAAGCACTATATCCAGGAGTAAAACTACATGTACGCTGAAGGAAAAGCTTTTGGACAAAATAGCACCACAACCAATGCATTCAAGTGTTTGTGTCTGCTTTTCAGGCTTTTAAACCTTTGAAACGTTAATCTCCAGCAGACAGATCGAATATGACTGACTGAAAGGATTAACTGATTTTCAAGATGATTTAAATAAACGGTGTATTATTATTACAACTACAACTTAAATTCTTTGCAAATCCAAATTCATTGTTTTTTGTTTAAAGTAGTGTTGAAGGTGATGGAAACATTCTTCAGAGGTTTTGCTCCATATTAACATGA